>NC_043990.1:1722158-1734658 GCF_902150065.1 Myripristis murdjan
TCCTTCCTGCTCCTGTTGTTGTTCCTGCTGTTGCCCAGGTGATTGACAGCCATCAGTCAAACCTGTGAAAACCTGAGCCCGCACGCGTGCGCGCGCGGACACACACACACACACACACACACACACACACACACACACACACACACACACACACACACACACGCGTTCCTGACGTACGCACAAGCAGCACACACACTCCCCTGACGCACAGAGAAACGCACAATCCAGCCCGTGCAATGTTTACCTAGCCATGGACACACACTCCCCTGAGACACACACACACACACACACACACGCATACGCCCCTGACAGGCACGCACGCACACGCGCTCACACGTGCACGCGCGCACCGGGGAAGGCAAAAGAGTCCTGCTGGGGCGCGTTACACAGCAACTACATGCAATATCTGATGATGTGCCCCTGCTGCATTAAAACAACTGATACACACCCAACAGAGAGAGAGAGAGAGAGAGAGAGAGAGAGAGAGAGAGAGAGAGAGAGAGAGAGAGAGAGAGAGAGAGAGAGAGCGGACCTCCAGGTCTGCAGGAAAGCAGAGACAGCGAGAGAGCGAAAGAGAGAGAGAGAGACAGAGAGAGATAGAGAGAGAGAGAGAGAGAGAGAGAGAGAGGCATGGGAGGAGGAATAACTCACCTTGTGTCCAGATCTGATTCATTCCTCCCCAAAAAAATAAAAAATTAAACACCAAACCGGACTCAGCTGCAGGCGGGAGTCAAAATCAAACGCACCCAGTCACATAATCCACAAACTGCGATTATTCCCAGGGAATAAACGGGACCAAAGCAGCAGGAAAATCCCTCATCCAAGTCGATATCAGCCCGGTTACAATTATAATTCCCACTGCGTTGAGCGCGCGCGCGCCCCTGTATCTGTCTGTGTGTGCGCGTGTGAGACTGCGAGAGACAGACAGCGCGTGTGTGTGTGTGTGAGTGTGTGTGTGAGAGTGTGAGTGTGTGTTTCCAGTCCGAGTCCAAACGACACAATGAGGCGACTCGCAGCGGCAGCAGAAGTCTCCGGCTCCAGGCCACGCCCTTCTCATTAGCATAGCGAGCCGCGCAGCCAATCAGGGCCGCCCCGCCAGCGTCTGGCCACGCCCACTTTCCCAATATCCAAACGTTATGAATTGAATTCTCTCTCCTGGGCTGAGAGGCTGCCTCTCTCTGCCACAGCCGCTCCGCTCAGTTAGCTTTAACAATATTACAAATACTATATTATAATATAGTTATTAGTAATATTTTATATTTTATATAACTTTTATATTATATTTTATAGTTATATTTTATATTATTATTATATTTTATAATAATAATAGTAATAGTAATAATAATAATAATAATAATAGTATTAGTAGTACTAATAGTAATAATAGTACTACTACTACTACTACTACTACTACTACTACTAATAATAATAATAATAATGATAATGATAATAACAATTCAGTTCACTTATTAATTAACTGAGGGAATATTATGAAAATTAAATGAGAGCTGTGTTATTATTATGGGTGTTATTAATATGATTTATTTTTATTTTTTCATAGGATTAATGCACACATTTATACATAATGATCATAAAGCGCATACTTTTTTTCTTACAAATTTCTATTTCCCATGTTTTTCTACTTCTTTTTTCTGATGCTTAAAATGTAATTCTTCTCTTGAGAGTTTGAACACGTTCCCCTCGAGGGTCAATAAGCATTTCTCACTCTGATTCTGAATATTATTATTATTATTAGTAGCAGTAGCAGTAGCAGTGGTATCAGTCAAACTTTATTTACATAGCACCTTTCAAACAAATACATGACATTCAAAGTGCTTCACATCTGGATTGACAAATAAACAGAAAATAAGAAGTAAAGGACTAGGAGACCGAAGCACACTCATAAAATATGGTTGGTTAAAAAAAAAAAATCAAGAATTCCAAAAATAAAAATAATCAGACAAAAGAGTGATAAGAAGATTTAAAACAATAATAAAATACAGCAATAATAAAAAAAAAACTCAAGAATAAGATACTGAAAAAATATATAAAAACAATATAAAAACAATAAAATAAAATGTAGAATATAATGTATAGAAACATCTGTAAAATAACAATAAAACAAATACAGATAAAAATAATAAATCATGTACCTAGGAAACTATAAAATTATAAGAGCCACCGTAGTAGTAGTATTTAGTTAGGTCATTAATTGGTTAAATAATGTAAGATAAATTACTAGGTTTGAAATATTTTGTGTATGAACACTGAATCACTGTTAGATAGATAGATAGATAGATAGATAGATAGATAGATAGATAGATAGATAGATAGATACTTTATTCATCCTGCAGGAAATTCGCAGTTTTTCAGCA
This sequence comes from Myripristis murdjan, assembly GCF_902150065.1. NCBI lineage: Eukaryota > Metazoa > Chordata > Actinopteri > Holocentriformes > Holocentridae > Myripristis > Myripristis murdjan. The sequence goes on from NC_043990.1 coordinate 1,724,534, forward strand.
GTATCCACAGATTACAGATTAAATAAATCAATAAAAAAAGATGAAAAAATAAAGAATAAGATCTAAGTACAACAGAATAAGATCTAAGTACAACCCAGTGTGCAAAAAGCAATGTGCAAAAAAAAAAAAAAAAACAGAAAAAAACGTGTGCATGGGTGTATAAAATGTGCATAGAGGTAGGTCAATGTGCAAATTTAGAAGAAATATACAGTAAACACATGATAAATAGCAGTAAGCAATATAAACACTATAAACAAGGATTATAAAAAAAAAATAGAAATATGAACAATTTGAACTGTTATCTGTCTCTCTGTCAGCACTGCAGCGACACACACACACACACACACACACACACACACCCCACATTTCTCTCTGGTTTGGGCTCCTGTGCTTCGTCTCACGCTCACACACTGCTGGAGCGCTCACACGGCTCAGTGGTGTTTTGTCCCTCCCAGGCCGCCGTAGGTTCCTGCTGGTTTCCCTCTGGAGGTGAAAAGCCTCTGCAGAGACTCAGAGTCCATCACAGGAAACGTCCCGCCCGGCTTGCCTTCCTCTTCTTCTTCTCTCACATCGATCTGACGAGTCTGCAGGTCCTCTGGTGCGTTCAGGTGCCGCCGGGAAGCTGGGACATCTCAAACCCGCCCGCTCCCACCTGCCCCCTTACTACTGCCATTACTACAACTCATGCTGCTGATACTGATACTACTACGATCACTACTGCAACTAATACTACTAGTGTTAGTGTTAACCTGTTGCTACCAAAAGTACCACTATTTCTACCTCCACTGTTGATAGTACTACAATCACTAGTACTCCTACTGCCACTACTGCTACTACTAATATTGATACCACTGTATAAGTTATTACTATGTATACTGCTACTGCAGCCAGTAAAACTGTAATACTTGTTGTACTACTACAACTACAACTGATGCTGCAATTACTTCAACTACTGGCACTATAACACTTCTGGTAGTATTACTACTATGGCTACTGCTACTACTACCACAGCTGCTGGTACTGATACTGATATCACTACTAGTATTACAATTACTACTACGACTATTACTCATACTACTATTACTACTGCTACAACAGTAGTCTATTGCTACTATAACAACTACTAGTGCTATTACTGATACTTATACTACTACTACTATTGTTGCTACTGATTGTGATTCTACTGTTACTTTAGTACTCCTACTGCCACTACTTCTGCTAGTACTGATACTGATACCACTACATTAGCTACTACGACTGCAGCCACTAAAACTATAATACTACTGCTATTTTACAACTACTGCTGATTCTACTGCTACTAAGAGTACTGTAATACTACTGCTAGTACTACAACTATAGCTACCGGTACTGATACTGATATTACTGCTACAGCTACAACTACAACTTCTGTTACTACAACGACAACTACTACTACAATCATCGCCACAACTCATACTACTGATACTACTACTACAATTACTACTGCAATAATAATACTATTACTGATACCATTATTACTGCAGCTGTAATAGTAGCCCTATTGCTACTACTGCTAGTACTCCCACTGCTGCTACCACTACTATTGTTGCTACTGATACTGATACTAATACTGCAATTATTGCCGCAACTAATACTACGAGTGTTACTTCCAGTGTTAACAACAACTACTGCTACTTCCACTGCTGCTACTACTACTAATAATATGGTTGCTACTGATAGTGATGCTACTACTACTACTACTAGTACTCCTACTGCCACTACTACTACTACTTCTACTACTACTACAACTACTACTATATTGAGACAATACATAAGCTGCTACTATTACTGCAGCCATTAAAACTATAATACCTCTGCTACTACTACAACTTCTACTGATACTGATACTACCAGTAGTACTAGACTACTTCTGCTACAACTTCAGCTACTAACAATATAGTACTTCCTCTAGTACTACTACTACTACTGCAACAAGATTTCTGCTGCTGCTAATATCACCAGGCTGGTGTTGCTACTACCATCAGCATGCTGTTTGTTTGTTTGTTTGTTTGTTTGTTTACAAATATATAAAAACTTTGTAAAAGAAACAAAACAAAATAAGCAAATTAGAAATGAGAGAGAGAGACACAAGTAATGAGTGATACATAATTTGTATGTCGTACCAATAACTAAAATAAATAAATAAATAAATAAACAAAAATAAATATAATATAATATAGCATAGCACTGTGACAATAGTGTGTGCCATAAACACCCATCTGTTACACCAGTATAATGAATTAAGTCGCAGTCATAAGACACACACACACACACACACACACACAAACACAAACTGGGGTGTCAGCAAACAATGACCAGGAACGACCAGAAAACTAGAACAAAATGAAATGATCAGAAAATTAATCAGAGAAGAAAGAAAATAACCAGAAAACTGTCAAAAAATACATAAAAAGGGAAAACAAGGAAATTATCAGAAAAATTGCCAGAGAAGAAAAAAATTGCCAGAAAATTAATAAAAAAAAAATGTTAAAAAAAACAAAACAAAACACAACAACAAACAAGTGGAAACATTTTTATAATTATTAAAATGATATATTTATTATTATAATTGTGCATTTAAGCCTCAGATCAGATTGTGTTTACATGCTTGTGACATCCTGAGGCAGTGAGGCAATAATAATAATAATAATAATAATAATAATAATAATAATAATAATAATCAGAGTAAATTTGTAAAAAATTACCTGAAAAAGAAAAAAACTTTTTAAAACTACAAGAAAACTATTAATAAATATTGTAAATATATTAATTAATTTACAAGAATATTAGCATTAAAATAACCACAAAAATATGAAAACTTAGTTAAATTAAATTTAAAAAATATTGTCTATTGTCCTGCCCACATTCATTCCACCTGTTTCCATTCAGGTTCCCCTTTTTCCTTCCTGTTGTCAGTATTTAATTTATTTTCTATATTTAATGAAGCGCTTCATGAAATATTTTAAGAAAGAGATCTGATGAGGTTGATCATTTTAAGTTGCAGCTTCCTCGCTCGGCTGAACGACCTGAGCTCAGATTTCCTGAAGCCGCTCAGCCTCACATCCTCACCGCTCTAATCCCGGTTTTGACAGTGGTTATGAGATAATCCCACTTGTTTCCACTACAGTTTCACTTGTTTCTGGATTTTATTTTTTAGTCTGAATGTGTTGAAACGAGGCAGATCAAACGCTGAGATCAAGAAAATGACACTTTGATTCAAGGAAAGTCTGGAGACAAGTTGATTAACGCTGGAAACCAGTGGGATTATCATCCCGCTGGTAGATTACTGACCTCGTTGGAGGAAAAACAAAAGATGACAGGCTGAGGTGTGTGTGTGTGTGTGTGTGTGTGTGTGTGTGTGTGTGTGTGTGTGTGTGTGTGTGTGTGTGTGTGTGTGTGTGTTTTCCAGCAGCAGGAGCAGCAGCTTTTCTTTTTCCTGCCAGAAACACGAAGCCGACGTCCAAACTTCTGATCCCAAATCGATTTTAGCTGCTAAAACCACAGAGGAAGAGCCGAGCACGGCTCAGACTGAGGAGGCGCAGCGTGTGTGTGTGTGTGTGTGTGTGTGTGTGTGTGTGTGTGTGCGTGTGTGTGTGTGTGTGAGAGAGAGAGTTTGTCAGGTCCAGTCAACTTTATTCGCTGAGTATTTTTAACATCCAGGCAGGATGCACAGAGCTGCGAGGCAACACGGGACAAAAAGTCTGAGAAAAACAAAACAAAGCACTGCTTTCAGGATATGAGGCCAGAGCTCTCTCTCTCTCTCCCTCTCTGTCTCTCTCTCTCTCTCTCTCTCTCTCTCTCTCTCTCTCTATCTGTGTGTCTGTGTGTGTGTGTGTGTGTTTTACATGTATTTGAATGTAGAATCTCTCAGACGCAGCACAAATTGGGCGCTCATCTCCTTGTCACAACACATCACACTCCATTACACTTCAAAATCCCTGTCCCTCTGTGTGTGTGTGTGTGTGTGTGCGTGTGTGTGTGTGTGTGTGTGCGTGCGTGTGTGTGTGTGTCTGTGTGTGTGTGTGCGTGTGTGTGTGTGTGTGTGTGTGTGTGTGTGTGTTGCCCTGCGGTCCCGTCCAGGTCATGAGGGTTTAAGTCCGCTGCGTCTCGCTCAGACTCGACGCTTCAGATCATCTGCAGCCAAAACTTTGACCTCGCATGCAAATTATTTGTGTAATTGAGCAAATTATTGGCCTTTTATGTATTTGATATTATATTCTTTATTTCCCACAGAGCACATTTCACTAGATTATCCTAAAACGCTAATTCCATCACAGACAGCACTTTCAAGGGGGAAAGAGAGCAATGGTCCCGTTAATTTAACATTTTTAGAATCTTAAATTAATGAGTTTAGAGTTGGAAGTGAATTTGAACTTTTATATGTGGAACACTTTAATAATCTCTTTATTAATCTCTTACGTTTGAGGAGACGTGTTTTTGCTTCGGTTTTGAAGTTTTGTTTGATTCCATGCCGGCCTGACTGACACACGCCGTCGAATCAGAATCAGCAGAAAACATCAGGCACCGAAATCTGAACCGTTCTTTGCATTTTCACCTAAAAAAAAAAAAAAAAAAAACGGTTCCCAAGCGGAACCCGTGGTTCTCAGCTGGAACCGGAAACCAGTCAAGTTCTGGAGCTGAAACGGCTTCTCCACCAAAAAAAAAAAAAAAAAAAAAAAAGTTCTGGTTCAGTTCGGGATTATTGGAGCCGAGCAGGGGCGCCGTATATGGGGGAAAAGTTAGGACAATTCCAAGGGCCCTTGCCTGACAGGGGCCCCAAAAAATAGGTAAAAACTAATATAAAATTATTAAACCATCATCGAGTAAATGTATATAGCCTATAGATATATATAAAAAATTTTTTTTTTTCATGGGGCCCAAAATTCCTGGCGGCACCCCTGGAGCCGAGGTGCAAACTGAGGAGGCGACCAGTTTCTGGAGGGGAACCGTTGCATCAGCGAAGGTGGGCGTGGCCAACACAGGTAAACTCTCCGTTGTCATGGTGACCCCTCTAACCTGTCCCCCCGTCACCTGCAGCACAGAGGCCGGCCCCCTCACACCTGTTGGAGTAATAAACCCACATAATCTGAGCCTGACAGGATTCAGATTGAGAATTATGAACTCTTTTATGTGCAGACGTGTTTTATTCTTTCTATTTTATCTTTATTTTTATTTTATTTTATTTTATTTTATTTTATTTCATTTTATTTTATTATTACTATCGTTATTATTATTATTATTTTTATTTTTTATTTTTTATTTTTATTTTTTACTTGCACAGTGCTGGAGTTGTTGCAATTACATTTCACTGCTGCTGTACCTGTACATTCATGCATGTGACGAATAAATCTTGAATCTTAACCAAACCCCGCCTCCTGCAGGATAAGACACGCCCCCTCGGGAGCCGGTCCCCATGCGGTCCAAACGCAAAGAACGGGTCAAAATTTGGTGCAAAAAGTGGAACAGGACCGGTGGGAAAAGGGGGGGCGAGTGGGCGAGTGTGACTCTACCAGCACCGACTGAGTTACACAACTTTTATTTTTACTTCACACACAGCCCACCTGCATGTAAATCACTTCTACCTGCGCTCAAACACACATGAACACATTTTCTCCCCTCGTCCCACACACTTTCTGCTCCTCGGGTTCCGGACCGGGGCAGGATGCTCGGTGATGGATTCACCGCCTCGAACAAAACGAGCTGATCTGAGATCTGAGCTGAGATGAACGGCTGCCTGGAAGGAATAAAAAAAAAAAAAAAAAAAACATCCAAGCATCTAAAACAGCGCGGTGTGTTGTGGAAAATTGGCCGGTAATAATGAAATAATGAAATGACACCAATTCATGTGTGTGTGTGTGTGTGTGTGTGTGTGTGTGTGATCCCTCTGAGCCTCGGTGTTTACAGATCAGAGGCAGCAGCAGGATGAGATGCATGAGATAAATAAATGCATGAGGCTGCAGATCGCCTCGTCACGCACACGCAGGATCACACCGACGTCACGACGAGAGTGTGTGAGCAGAGCACACACACTCAGAGCACGAGTTTGTGTCACCACATTTCAGTGTGTCAGGAAAAAATATTTGCATCCGTGAGGTCCAATAAGGCATCACACACACACACATTTCTAAACGTGTGTGTGGTGGGGAAATCTGCACGCCAGCTGCTGAACTTTGAAAAAAGGCCCTGAACGCATCACCTCCATTCACTGTTAATTCAAAGTTTGTCCCTGCTGACCACCGTACACAGACGGAGCAGGTGGGAAGCTTAAAGGATGATGTTATTGCACACATCTGGAAAAACTCAGAAAAACAAAAATTAATATTAAATATTAAATATTATTTATATTTCACCGCTTTCTGACTGATCAGCCACTGAGAAAAGAACGGATAATAAAAATGTAGCGGGACAGACAGAATAAAAAAAAAAAAAAACATATTGGGTCGATCGTCATCTAGACCCACGTTTCTCAAATGAGGGTTTGCGGACCCCCTGGTGGTACGCAGAGGTACTACATGAGAGAAACCTGAACATAGAAAAATATAAATATAAATAATGAATATATCACAGGATTTTTGTAGAATATGTGTTTTTGGAGCCTGTTCAAAAGAAAAAATCGGAGTCAGTGCCGGAGCCGCCATCTCTGTAATGTTGACTGATTGACTGATTGATTGATTGATTGATTGATTGATTGATTGATTGATCATTTCTGACACTGGCCCGTTGTTGTTGTGGTCTGATTGGCCCGTTATTCACGTTGGACACTGGACTGGACCCAATCACCATCGAGGACTAATTTCCTCCCTCCTCCTTGGGCCTCAGCTGTCAATCAATCAATCAATCAATCAATCAAACGCCACTGTCGGAGCGAGCAAAAGTTAAAGGCAGGGAGTCAGCAGCTCCTCCTCCTGCTCTGTTTGTGCTGGGTTGGGGGATTGGAACCGGCGTCTTTGAGGGGAACATGTGGGGAGCTTGTGGGGGGCGTTCGAATAATCCAGGGGGTCTGGACCGGGTCAAACTGCCAGGGTCTTTTTTCTGTCCTAATCCAGGCCTGTTCCATAGATTAGATTCTCCAGAAGGAGCGTTGTCATGTGAAAGCTGTTGGTTCTCTCTTGCTGCTTTCTGAGCAAAATGTCGTAGCTGTTGGGTAACGGGGGAACCTGGATTCAGAGATCAGGGAAAAGGGGAACTTTAGACAAAAACGTTTGAGAACCACTGATCTGGTTCAGGTTAGGGTTAGCATTCCTGGCTAACGTTACCGTTTGCATTACGGGATACAACAGGAAGAAGGTAAACTCATGATGAAACATCTAGAGCTGCGTCCCAGTTCAGGGTCTGCATCCTCCGAAGTCGGCATTTGAAGGCCAGTTACATCACAACACTGTGAAGGCCTGTCCCAATTCATCCAAAGTCAAAGGATCCTTCAAAGTCGTCCTCCTTTTCAGCCGTTGGTAGCCGATTCGGAGGCTGCACCGCGACTATCCTTCTCGGGCTCCCGTATCCCAAGATGCTTTGCGTGCTGCTGCTCAGTTGAAAAAAGTGAACCGAAATGGCCACGGCGGCATCTAGTATATGTAAGTATTCAGATTTCACTATTATAAAATGGTCGTCCGAAGTCCGGGTCCTCCGAAGGCCGCGGACTTCGGACGACGCGTCCTCCCCGTCAACCAAACGGGACGGTCTAGCCTTCGGAGTATTTCCTGGTCGGGTAACTGCCGTTCCCATGACAACAAACTCCGGAGACAGAAAGATCACGTTTCTTTCCGTCAGACAAGACAGAACAGTAAAGAAAGGGGTTTTGGTTTAACATATATGGCGTTGGATGTTCAAATGAGTAAAAACTGAATATTTTAGAATGTGAAATCTGAATTTAGATGCCGCTGTAGCCATTTCAGTTAACTTTCTCCGACTGAGCAGCAGCACGCAAAGCATCTTGGGATACGGGAGCCCGAGAAGGATAGTCGCGGTGCAGCCTCCGAATCGGCTACCAACGGCTGAAAAGGAGGCCGCATTTGAAGTGCGAATTTGAAGGATCCTTTGACTTTAGATGAATTGGGACAGGACTTCACAGTGTTGTGACGTAACTGGCCTTCAAATGCCGACTTCGAAGGCTGCAGACCCTGAACTGGGACACAGCTTAGGAAGACCTTTTGAAGTCCACCAGCTGAAGTCTGGAGGTAGAACTCTCTCTGCGATGTTCCTGATGGTTTAAAATCCAAAAAATCGCAGGAACTTGCCGTCATTACCCTGATAGCGCTGACTCGGCGCCTCTTCACCGCACGGGATTGGATGATTCCAAACAGAGCGACTCAGCCGGCGAGCTGCTGCCGAGGTTAAACAACGACAACAAGCGCACCCAAACGTCCGGTGCAGCTCCGTTTTCAGCCCAGTGCTCAGGAACCCCGCGCGACGGGAAGGTGCACGCTCCCCAAACTGGATTATGTCTTCTTAGGGATTAATTATTAGGGATTAATGTCACTGGTTTCACTGCAAAAATCTCCAAAATGTCTCCATCATCCACACAGAAATCTCCATCTTAACAAGCCTTTTAGTCTCTTTCAGTCTTCAGGGTTCAAATCTTGTTTTTCTGACAACAAGGTCTATAATCTGCAAGCAAGATGAGATAATCCCACTGGTTTCCAATGCTAATCAACTTTTTTCTGGAATAAAGTGTCATTTTCTTGATCCCAGTGGCTGATCTGCCTCATTCTGCCTCGTTCAAAGAAAAAAAAATCCCTGAAACAAGTGAAAGTGCTCTGGAAAGAAGTGGGATTATCTCATCCCACTGTCAAAACCAGGATTAGAGCTGTGAGGATGTGAGGCTGAGCGGCTGGTTGGTGCTGCGAACACGCAGAGATTTTTTGAAACGCTTCAGTAAATCTGAGCTCAAGTTGTTAAAGTGAATGAGGAAGTTGTAAATTAAAATTCCCAATCTCGTCCAAACTCTTTTTAAAAATATTTCCTGAAGCGCGTCGTTTAAAACTGAAATCAAATCAAAATTGAAATGATAATGTTTTCTGTTTTCCAACAGAGATGCATCTTGATTTATAAAATTAAACATCAACCTCAAGAAAAAAAAAAAAAAAAAATCCAAGCTAAGGGCCTTGAACGCAGCGACAGGTCTCGGAGGACGCTGGAGTTTACGAGCAGACCTTGAAGGCAGCGCGGCGGCGAGGCGACAGGAGCCTCGGAGATGAAAGTGAGGAGTCGACAGGCCGGCTCGTCTGATTGGCCGCGGCGGAGCTGATGGCAGGATGGGCTGAAGAACGCTGACTGACACTCGCTCGCTCACTGCCTGCCAGTGTCTCTCGCCCTCGCTCGCTCACTCGCCCGCCGGAGGTTTACTGGGTCAGTCAGCATTTGTCCAGAATTTACAATGACAGAGTCTGCAAAAGTAGACACAGAGGAGACTGACACGCACACACACACACACACACTCACACACACTCTCTCTCTCTCTCTCTCTCTCTCTCTGCTGCTGTCATCCTGTCAGTCAGACTCTCCAAAAAACAACCAGCACAGATTATACAGGAGCGTTTGTTCACCTTGTCAGTGTGTGTGTGTGTGTGTGTGTGTGTGAGTGTGTGTGTGTGTGTGTGTGTGTGTGTGTAGCAGGATCAGCTGATGGATCACAGTGGAATGCAAACTGATCAGCCTGCATGGAAAAAAAGAAAAAGTTTGTGTCGGTGTGTAGAAAACTTTGGTGTGTGTGTGTGTGTGTGTGTGTGTGTGTGTGTGTGTGTGTGTGTGTGTACAGAGCAGACAGTGCAGCCACACTGACACACAAACTGTGCGTGTCTGTGTGCTCGGTGTGTGCGTGTAAATGAATATTCAGCGCTGGAATAATTAGTCAGTTAATCAATAGGCCGATCGATGGGGAATCTATAACTCTGATGGCCAATGAAGGTGAAGATGATGACATCATTTATCCAGCGTCAGCCCGCCGGGATGAAGACAACGACGCTCGATTCAGGATAATCCCTGAAAAAAAATGTCGATTAGCATTCAAAACAGGTGGGATTATCTCATCCCGCCGGCAGATTATTTCTTAATCTGGTTTGAGGAAAAACAAGACGAGCCTGAGTGATG
>NC_043990.1:1742158-1749516 GCF_902150065.1 Myripristis murdjan
GAGCGCAGAGGCAAAGCCAGGTCAGTCAGGGAGGGACACTTTCACTCTTCTTTATCTGGAAGACATGAAACTTTATTACAGTATCCATCCATCATCCATCCATCATCCATCATCCATCCATCCACACTGTAAAAAATCTACATGTCAAAGCAACTACAAGGAGTTTTTCACTGGCTGTGAAACTTCAGAGAGAGGAGGAGTCTGTCTTTACACACTGCAAAAAGTCAAAATCTTACCAAGATTATTTGTCTTATTTCAAGTAAAAATGTCTTATTTCTAGTCAAAATATCTCATTACACTTAAAATAAGACATGATCACCTCAGAAATTATTTGTCTTTAGACAATTTTCACTTGTTTCAAGTGAAGATTTACTTGAAACAAGTTAAAATTTACTTGAAACAAGAAACAAATTCTGCCAGTGGAACACGCAAATTTTTACTTGTTCACTTGTGTCACAAGTAAAAATTTGCTTGTTCCATTGGATTTGACTTTTTGCAGTGCATTTTTCCAGGATGTAAATATTCATTTTTGAAAAAATCCCACCCAGCGCTTCCAGTTTCCTTTTCCACCCAGGATCCAGGAAGCTGAGCGACTTGAGCTGGAAAGTAAAGTGTGTATTTTTATTTATTTATTTTTCTTATGTGTGCAAGAAGTCACATAATTCACAAAATGGATTATCTCTGCATAACAATGTTCAAAGTCATCAAGAAGACTCGTGTCCAATTAGGGATCAATGTCACTGGTTTTATGGCAAAAATCACCGAAATATCTCTATTATCCAGGCAGAAATCCACATTAACAGGTCAGTTTAATCTTTAATGTCCAAATCTTGTTTTTCTTTAAACAAGTTAAAAAAAAAAAAAAATTAAAAAAAATAATCAACTTGTTTCCTGAATTTTCTCAAATCCAGAGTCACTGTCTTGATCCTGGTGCAGCTGATCTGCCTGTTCGGCCTCGTTTCAGCACATTCATGTTTGTTCCCAAAAAAAAAAAAAAAAAAAAAAAAAAATCGTGAAACAAGTGAAATGTGGAGCTGGAAACACGTGGGATGATCTCATCCCACCGGCGGAGGCTTTGACCTCGTCTGCAGAAAAAGAAAAGAAAAACACGGCTTGAACACAGAAAGATGAGACTGAATAACTTGATGAGATGGATTTGTTTCTTCTTCCTTCCAGCGAGCTGAGCTGCTGTCAGAGGAGCATCTGGAGCTGAATATAGAAAGTGTTGGTATGATGAAAAAAAAAAAAAAAAAAAAAAAAAAAAAAAAAAAAAGGCCGGCTTGGACTCGGCATCGCCAACGCCGTCCAAACGCAGCATCCAAACAGAGCCAGAGCTCAGCGGGGCCCGGCGTCGCTCCGCGGGCCGCCATATGGAGCCTGATGGGAAATGTAGTGCGACGCGATGAGAGAAAATAATAATAATAATAATAATAATAATAAAGCCACCAACTGACAAAACAGTGTTTGGCTCATCTCTGCGGGTCCGACGGTCCTCAGCCTCGTGAGCCTGTCAGCCATATGGACGTGAGCGGCTGCCAGGTTCACGTCGGGGTGAGCCGCCTGCTAAAAGGCCTCGCGGCTTTTCAAGACGCCGCTAAGCCGCCCCGAGCCAAAGAATTAACGGCGCCTCATTTGCTAAATATTTACTCCTCCTCCTCCTCGTCCTCCTCCTCCTCCTCTCTCCTCTGTTATCTCTCCAACTCCCTCTGCCTCCCTTATCTCTCCCTCCGTCTAATCCTCTCATCTCGCTCTGTCTATCTCTGCGCCTTTGAAGCCGCAGCGCACATCTCTGCTCTCTCTCTTTTGTCGTTTCCATGCCACTCTCTCCGTTTCCCTGCCTCCTGTTTTTTTTTTTTTTTCTAATTCTGACTCTTCTTTGACTCTTCCTTCCCTCTCTCTCCTTTTTTTTTTTTTTTTTTCTCTCCCCGCCGAATCAGGATCAGAGAGACTTTGTGAGCGCGGCAACACTGATATATTTATTATTTCATGGGAATAAAAGTCCATCTCGCCGCTCGCTCGCGATCAGCAAATCGATTTAACACGACGGCGATCGCGCCTTCATCCAGTCCGGGAGGCTCCTCCGCTCGTCTTGTTTCTCCGCTTGTTCATCCTCGACTCTCTTCCTCGTGTCTTTTCCTGGCGTCTCAGATCTGCTCTCGCTGCGCTCACATGAAAAGATGTGAGGAGGAGAGGAAGAGCAGCAAAACAAATCCATGAAACCAAACTTCCTCGGCCTGAAACTGTGATTTTGAACAATAATGATTTACAGTAATAATAATGATAATAATAATGATAATAGGCCTAAAAATAATAACTCAACTTTATTTATACAGCACCTGTCAATCAAACATGCAGCCCAAAGTGCTGAAAAGAAGGTGTCTGGAAGCTCTTTCCTGATGCATAACCAGAAGAAGAAGAAGAAGAAGAAGGAGGAGGAGGAGGAGGAGGAGGAGGAGGAGAAGAAGAAGGAGGAGGAGGAGGAGGAGGAGAAGAAGAAGGAGGAGGAGGAGAAGAAGAAGAAGAAGAAGAAGAAGAAGAAGAAGAAGAAGAAGAAGGAGGAGGAGGAGGAGGAGGAGGAGGAGGAGGAGAAGAGGAAGAAGAACTGATGAGTCAGCACAAGCAACGACAGCTGCTTGTGCTGACTCATCAGAATTGAAAAAAAGCTGAAAAAAAGCAAAAAAGCAAAAAAGACAAACTTAAACTTTATCAGCCAGAAACTCCACGCTGTGTGACTGACAGAAGAAATTTCAAATGTAAATTTGACTAAAAGAAAGTTTTAAAATGTGTACAATATCTCAAGGTATTATTTATTTATTTATTTATTTATTTTTACAGAAATACATGAATCAGAATAGACAATCACACACAAACAAAACAACATTTTTTTCCGGGAAGGATGATTTTTCATGTTTTCTGACTGATCTGTATTCTTTTGTTGTTTTTTTTAAACACCGTGACTCCGACTGAATCTCTTTCTCTCTCTGATTACCTGTGGTTTGTTTTGTTTTGTTTTGTTTTGTTTTGTTTTGTTTTGTTTTGTTTTGGTTTGGTTTGGTTTGGTTTGGTTTGGTTTGGTTTGGTTTGGTTTGGTTCGGTTCGGTTCGGTTCGGTTCGGTTCGGTTCGGTTCGGTTCGGTTCGTTTCGTTTCGTTTCGTTTCGTTTCGGTTCGGTTCGGTTTGGTTCGGTTCGTTTCGTTTCTGTTTGGTTTGATTCGGTGGCACACGGCCTCGTGATCACAGATTTAAGCTCCACTTTACGTTTCTGCACGGCGTTGGCTTTTTAACGGCTTATGAGGAAGATTTGAGCCTTTAAGCTGCGAGCCCCGTTTGGGAACGAGAGAGCGAACGGAGGGATGGATGGAGGGATGGAGGGATGGAGAGACGGAGGGATGTAGGGACGGAGGGGAAGGCAGGAGGACGGATGGAAAGATGTGAGCGACACAAACCGGCTGGAGGCTCTCGGGAGCGACGGAGTGAAGTGCAGAAACACTTAAAACCCAAATTAGCAAAATGTGTCTAAGAAATTAATGTGGAGAAAAGGACTAGAAGAGATAAGCAGCGAGCAAACAAAAGGAAAGAGAGAAATGACAGAAGAGGAGAAAATGGAGAATGGAAAAAGCAATATGAGGAAAGAAAAACAGAATGAAATGAACAAAATAAAGGGAGTCATGGACATGCAGCTGAACGAGTGAGGAACAAATGGATGGTGGGAAAATGGATGGAATCAGGGAGGATGAGCAGTAAAGGACAGAAAGATGGATGGAGCGGTGTGCAGATCAGTGGATGAATGGAAAGCTAATGGGAAAATGAAGAGCGGCGTGCAGGAGTGAACACACACACAGGCAACAAGATGGATCGACCAGCAGGAATAAATCAGTGACATGACGGCAGAGTTCACCGAGCATCCATCAGAAAACACCTTCAAGTCGCTCGCAATGTTTCCTTTGGAGTCTTCCACTTCTTCAGGGAGGATCAGCTGTGCATCTCTACGTCCTGTGAAGATTCACCTCTGGCCAATCACAGACGAGGTGATGTCACACCAGGATACGATGTCATAGCAGAAAACGCTTCCGTGGCTCTGCTACAGTAACAAGACAAAACTGTGACTGCTGATTACGAGGTGCCGAGGTGCTAAAGGGTGTGTGGTGCTAGGTGGTTACCAGGGTTTTTTTTTTTTTTTTGGGTGGTTGCTAAGATGTACTCTTAGGCTTGGACATGCTAGGCATTTGTTAGGATGGTTTTGGTGTTTTGGAAGGTGTAATATACAGTTGGTTTGGTTTATTAGGTGGTTGTTACAGTGTACTGTTTTTTTTGTTTTTTTTAAGGTGTACCCGGTGGTTGCTAGGATGGTTTTGGTGTTTTTAGGACATACTAGACAGTTGGTTAGGTTTATCAGGTGGCTGCTAGGGTATACCTGGTGGTTGCTAGTGCATATTCGGCTGCTACAGTGTACTAGCTGGTTATTTGGGTTTTTTGTTTTTGAATTTTTTTTGGGGGGTGGGGGTTAAAGTGTAGCTAGTGGTTGCAAGGATATTCTAGGTGGTTGCTTGGGTGTTTTGGGTGTTTTAGGGAATACTAGACAGCTGCTATGGTTTATTAGGTCATTGGGTATACCAAGTGGTTGCAAGGGTGTACTAGATGGTTGCTGTGGTGTACCAAGTGGTTGCTGGGATATTCTAGGTGTTTGTGGTGTTTTTAGGTCATACTAGACTGCAACTTTGGTTTATTAGGTGGTTGCTAGGGTATACCAGATGGTTGCTAGGATATTCTAGGTGGTTGCTTGGGTGGTTTTGGTGTTTTTAAGGCATATTAAACAGTTACTTTTGTTTATTATGTGTTTGCTAGGGTATACCAGGTGGTTGCTAGTGCATACTAGTCGGTGGCTACAGTTTATTTTTTGGGTGGTTGCTAAGGTGTACCTGGTGGTTGCTAGGATATGCCAGACAGTTTCTATGGTTTATTAGGTTGTTGCTAGAATGTACCAGGCAGTTGTAATGGTGCACTAGACAGTTGCTATGGTGTGCTCGATGGTTGCAAGGTTTTTCAGTATTTTTTTGTGTGGCTGCTATTTTTTCTCAGGTGCTTGTTAAAGTGTACTAGCCAGTTACTATGATGTACTAGGTGATTGTTATGCTTTATTAGGTGGTTGTTAGGGCATACATGGTGGTTGCTGGGGTGTTCGTCATTGATAATATTTTTCTATTCTAATTTTGGGACTTGACTGGGATAATCCTGGTGGGAAAACAATATTTCCTATGATCCTGCCAGCACATGAACACACCCTGGCTGCAGCTCAGAGTCATTTATTTCACACACACACACACACACACACACACACACACACACACACTGCAGTGCGATGATAATAATGTAGATAACAGTAATTATGTTATAAAACTGAAGCTTGTGATGCCCTAATAAACTTTTCATGAGGTTCATTACGAGTACACGCGTTCATTATGAGTACACGTGTGCACACACGCGTACACGCACACATACACACACACACACATACACACACACACACACACACACACTCGCAAATGTTCCTCCAAATGCATACTAGCTCAATTAAACCACACACAGACATGAAAGCACACCAAATTACTGCCAAATACCCACACTAGCTGAGTTCTGTCTCTCTCTCTCTCACACACACACACACACACACACACACACACACACACACACACACACACACAGTGTTGTCACCCTCTGGCAGGGTAACAGGGACCCTTCGTCTCTTTCCTTAACGAGCTCAGACTTTACACAGGAGCAGCATCACATTACTAGTTAGCAGAACAGGATTTCATTAGTGTGAGCTCGGCTGTGATTTTTCAGAATATTTTCCAGATATTCCTGCTTTACAAGACGGCTGCACCGGCAAGACGGGAACATAGGGAATACTTCCATAAAACTCACTGAATAATTGATAATCAAATAATTACTTGAATGGAAAATGGTTCAGTATTTCTAACACTCAGTGCAGCTACTTTTAAGAGTCAGAAGAAATAAATTGGGTTTAGCTGCGACTCCTATTACTGAAACTAGTGCCAGTTACACTACAAGAGGCTTTGCCCAAATCTCCTGTCAGTCATCATGGAGAAACACTGGAGAACTGTGTGTGGGTTAATAAAGTGTAAATGTGAGAGCAGCAGCTAGAGACATGGAGCTGTGTGAGGCAGCTTGATGTGTGTGTGTGTGTGTGTGTGTGTGTGTGTGTGTGTGTGTGTGTGTGTGTGTGGATCCTCTCAGTGAAAGTGAACAGTGTGATGAGGCAGATTTGTTTCCAAACGTGTCTCACCGTGACACAGTAAACTGTCTTGTCTTCAGCCCGAGTCTCTCCTCTGGTGTAGATGTCAAGGTGCAGGCTGCAGAGCTCATGGTGCATTAACTGGCTCCCCCTCCTCAGTGTGAGCCGAGCAGAGAACAGGACTCCCACCAGCTGAGGCGCCGCTGGAAAATCAGCCGGCAACACACTGCATTAACATGAGGAGGCAGCGGGTGGATACAGCCACCAGGGCGCTCCCTGAAAACTGGGACTGTGCACAGCCTGTTTGGGTGAACCATGCATCTTTTTCCAGCACAGTCTGTGCACATTCGGTTTTATTTGAGCACCAAGGCGTGGCGAATGCATCATAACTGAGAGGATTCACCTCTGCTTTTGATTAATAGTAACATTAGGCATGATGACTGATTTCTCAACAAGCTGCATACAAAATCCTTTCTGTTGCACCGCCTTTACACCGCACTGGCACAATCAACATTCAGCTTTTTGTGTTGAATTGTTGGCTTATGTTTAAATTTAAAAGAAAGAGTTTAATTCCTGAATCAGTTACAGTTTTTTGCTGAGAGGCGGGGCTTGTTCATCATGGCGTCGGCCAGTCCAGAGCGGCGCGTCTCCAAATCTGTTTTATATGAAGCAGTTTCACAAAAATGTAATGTGAACTACTTTTACATAGTGGAAGGTTGTTGGACAATAAAGCAATTCCAAATGATAAATGATTATTTTCTGACTTCTTTTATCGGGTAGAGCCATGTAATAAGCCAGATAATCCACTGAAAGATGGATTAATATTGAAAAATAATGAACCCAGACTGCTGCAGAAGAGGCAAGGGCCAACCACCTAGTACACCATAGCAACCACCCGACCACCTAGTCCACCTAGTGTACTAGGTGGTCGGGTACTAGGTGGTTGGCTTGCTGCTATGGTATACTAGAAGGTGGGGTGGTTGCTATGTGTACTAGGTGGTCGGCTGGTTGCCATGGTGTACTAGGTGGTGGGCTGGTTGCTGCGGTGCACTAGGTGATGGGGTGGTGCTATGGTGTACTAGGTGGTCAGGTGGTTGCTATGGTTT
>NC_043990.1:1749616-1797116 GCF_902150065.1 Myripristis murdjan
CACACTGCAAAAAGTCAAAATCTTACCAAGATTATTTGTCTTATTTCAAGTAAAAATGTCTTATTTCTAGTCAAAATATCTCATTACACTTAAAATAAGACATGATCACCTCAGAAATTATTTGTCTTTAGACAATTTTCACTTGTTTCAAGTGAAGATTTACTTGAAACAAGTTAAAATTTACTTGAAACAAGAAACAAATTCTGCCAGTGGAACACGCAAATTTTTACTTGTTCACTTGTGTCACAAGTAAAAATTTGCTTGTTCCATTGGATTTGACTTTTTGCAGTGCATTTTTCCAGGATGTAAATATTCATTTTTGAAAAAATCCCACCCAGCGCTTCCAGTTTCCTTTTCCACCCAGGATCCAGGAAGCTGAGCGACTTGAGCTGGAAAGTAAAGTGTGTATTTTTATTAATTTATTTTTCTTATGTGTGCAAGAAGTCACATAATTCACAAAATGGATTATCTCTGCATAACAATGTTCACAGTCAAGAAGACTCGTGTCCAATTAAGGATTAATGTCACTGGTTTTATGGCAAAAATCACCGAAATATCTCTATTATCCAGGCAGAAATCCACATTAACAGGTCAGTTTAATCTTTAATGTCCAAATCTTGTTTTTCTTTAAACAAGTTTAAAAAAAAAAAAAAAAATTCTAATCAACTTGTTTCCTGAATTTTCTCAAATCCAGAGTCACTGTCTTGATCCTGGTGCAGCTGATCTGCCTCGTTCGGCCTCGTTTCAGCACATTCATGTTTGTTCCCAGAAAAAAAAAAAAAAAAAATCGTGAAACAAGTGAAATGTGGAGCTGGAAACACGTGGGATGATCTCATCCCACCGGCGGAGGCTTTGACCTCGTCTGCAGAAAAAGAAAAGAAAAACACGGCTTGAACACAGAAAGATGAGACTGAATAACCTGATGAGATGGATTTGTTTCTTCTTCCTTCCAGCGAGCTGAGCTGCTGTCAGAGGAGCATCTGGAGCTGAATATAGAAAGTGTTGATATGATAAAAAAAAAAAAAAAAAAAAAAAAAAAAAAAAAAAAAAAGGCCGGCTTGGACTCGGCATCGCCAACGCCGTCCAAACGCAGCATCCAAACAGAGCCAGAGCTCGGCGGGGCCCGGCGTCGCTCCGCGGGCCGCCATATGGAGCCTGATGGGAAATGTAGTGCGACGCGATGAGGGAAAATAATAATAATAATAATAATAATAAAGCCACCAACTGACAAAACAGTGTTTGGCTCATCTCTGCGGGTCCGACGGTCCTCAGCCTCGTGAGCCTGTCAGCCATATGGACGTGAGCGGCTGCCAGGTTCATGTCGGGGTGAGCCGCCTGCTAAAAGGCCTTGCGGCTTTTCAAGACGCCGCTAAGCCGCCCCGAGCCAAAGAATTAACGGCGCCTCATTTGCTAAATATTTACTCCTCCTCCTCCTCGTCCTCCTCCTCCTCTCTCCTCTGTTATCTCTCCAACTCCCTCTGCCTCCCTTATCTCTCCCTCCGTCTAATCCTCTCATCTCGCTCTGTCTATCTCTGCGCCTTTGAAGCCGCAGCGCACATCTCGGCTCTCTCTCTTTTGTCGTTTCCATGCCACTCTCTCCGTTTCCCTGCCTCCTGTTTTCTTTTTTTTCTAATTCTGACTCTTCTTTGACTCTTCCTTCCCTCTCTCTCCTTTTTTTTTTTTTTTTTTTCTCTCCCCGCCGAATCAGGATCAGAGAGACTTTGTGAGCGCGGCAACACTGATATATTTATTATTTCATGGGAATAAAAGTCCATCTCGCCGCTCGCTCGCGATCAGCAAATCGATTTAACACGACGGCGATCGCGCCTTCATCCAGTCCGGGAGGCTCCTCCGCTCGTCTTGTTTCTCCGCTTGTTCATCCTCGACTCTCTTCCTCGTGTCTTTTCCTGGCGTCTCAGATCTGCTCTCGCTGCGCTCACATGAAAAGATGTGAGGAGGAGAGGAAGAGCAGCAAAACAAATCCATGAAACCAAACTTCCTCGGCCTGAAACTGTGATTTTGAACAATAATGATTTACAGTAATAATAATGATAATAATAATGATAATAGGCCTAAAAATAATAACTCAACTTTATTTATACAGCACCTGTCAATCAAACATGCAGCCCAAAGTGCTGAAAAGAAGGTGTCTGGAAGCTCTTTCCTGATGCATAACCAGAAGAAGAAGAAGAAGAAGAGGAGGAGGAGGAGGAGGAGGAGGAGAAGAAGAAGGAGGAGGAGGAGGAGGAGGAGAAGAAGAAGGAGGAGGAGGAGAAGAAGAAGAAGAAGAAGAAGAAGAAGAAGAAGAAGAAGAAGAAGAAGAGGAGGAGGAGGAGGAGGAGGAGGAGGAGAAGAGGAAGAAGAACTGATGAGTCAGCACAAGCACGACAGCTGCTTGTGCTGACTCATCAGAATTGAAAAAAAGCAGAAAAAAAGAGAAAAAAAGGCAAAAAAGACAAACTTAAACTTTATCAGCCAGAAACTCCACGCTGTGCGACCGACAGAAGAAATTTCAAATGTAAATTTGAGTAAAAGAAAGTTTTAAAATGCGTACAATATCTCAAGGTATTATTTATTTATTTATTTATTTTTACAGAAATACATGAATCAGAATAGACAATCACACACAAACAAAACAACATTTTTTTCCGGGAAGGATGATTTTTCATGTTTTCTGACTGATCTGTATTCTTTTGTTGTTTTTTTTTAACACCGTGACTCCGACTGTATCTCTTTCTCTCTCTCTGATTACCTGTGGTTTGTTTTGTTTTGTTTTGTTTTGTTTTGTTTTGTTTTGTTTTGTTTTGGTTTGGTTTGGTTTGGTTTGGTTTGGTTCGGTTTGGTTTGGTTTGGTTCGGTTCGGTTCGGTTCGGTTCGGTTCGGTTCGGTTCGGTTCGGTTCGTTTCGTTTCGTTTCGTTTCGTTTCGGTTTGGTTTGGTTTGGTTCGGTTCGGTTCGGTTTGGTTCGGTTTGGTTCGGTGGCACACGGCCTCGTGATCACAGATTTAAGCTCCACTTTACGTTTCTGCACAGCGTTGGCTTTTTAATGGCTTATGAGGAAGATTTGAGCCTTTAAGCTGCGAGCCTCGTTTGGGAACGAGAGAACGAGTGGAGGGATGGATGGAGGGATGGAGAGACGAAGGGATGGAGGGGAAGGCAGGAGGACGGATGGAAAGATGTGAGCGACACAAACCGGCTGGAGGCTCTCGGGAGCGACGGAGTGAAGTGCAGAAACACTTAAAACCCAAATTAGCAAAATGTGTCTAAGAAATTAATGTGGAGAAAAGGACTAGAAGAGATAAGCAGCGAGCAAACAAAAGGAAAGAGAGAAATGACAGAAGAGGAGAAAATGGAGAATGGAAAAAAGCAATATGAGGAAAGAAAAACAGAATGAAATGAACAAAATAAAGGGAGTCATGGACATGCAGCTGAATGAGTGAGGAATAAATGGATGGCGGGAAAATGGATGGAATCAGGGAGGATGAGCAGTAAAGGACAGAAAGATGGATGGAGCGGTGTGCAGATCAGTGGATGAATGGAAAGCTAATGGGAAAATGAAGAGCGGCGTGCAGGAGTGAACACACACACAGGCAGCAAGATGGATCGACCAGCAGGAATAAATCAGTGACATGACGGCAGAGTTCACCGAGCATCCATCAGAAAACACCTTCAAGTCGCTCGCAATGTTTCCTTTGGAGTCTTCCACTTCTTCAGGGAGGATCAGCTGTGCATCTCTACTTCCTGTAAAGATTCACCTCTGGCCAATCACAGACGAGGTGATGTCACACCAGGATACGATGCGATAGCAGAAAACACTTCCGTGGCTCTGCTACAGTAACAAGACAAAACTGTGACTGCTGATTACGAGGTGCCGAGGTGCTAAAGGGTGTGTGGTGCTAGGTGGTTACCAGGGTTTTTTTTTTTTTTTTGGGTGGTTGCTAAGATGTACTCTTAGGCTTGGACATGCTAGGCATTTGTTAGGATGGTTTTGGTGTTTTGGAAGGTGTAATATACAGTTGGTTTGGTTTATTAGGTGGTTGTTACAGTGTACTGTTTTTTTTTTTTTTTTTAAGGTGTACCCGGTGGTTGCTAGGATGGTTTTGGTGTTTTTAGGACATACTAGACAGTTGGTTAGGTTTATCAGGTGGCTGCTAGGGTATACCTGGTGGTTGCTAGTGCATATTCGGCTGCTACAGTGTACTAGGTGGTTATTTGGGTTTTTTGCTTTTGAATTTTTTTTGGGGGGGTGGGGGTTAAGGTGTAGCCAGTGGTTGCAAGGATATTCTAGGTGGTTGCTTGGGTGTTTTGGGTGTTTTAGGGAATACTAGACAGCTGCTATGGTTTATTAGGTCATTGGGTATACCAAGTGGTTGCAAGGGTGTACTAGATGGGTTGCTGTGGTGTACCAAGTGGTTGCTGGGATATTCTAGGTGTTTGTGGGTTTTTAGGTCATACTAGACTGCAACTTGGTTTATTAGGTGGTTGCTAGGGTATACCAGGTGGTTGCTAGGATATTCTAGGTGGTTGCTTGGGTGGTTTTGGTGTTTTTAAGGCATATTAAACAGTTACTTTTGTTTATTATGTGTTTGCTAGGGTATACCAGGTGGTTGCTAGTGCATACTAGTCGGTGGCTACAGTTTATTTTTTGGGTGGTTGCTAAGGTGTACCTGGTGGTTGCTAGGATATGCCAGACAGTTTCTATGGTTTATTAGGTTGTTGCTAGAATGTACCAGGCAGTTGTAATGGTGCACTAGACAGTTGCTATGGTGTGCTCGATGGTTGCAAGGTTTTTCAGTATTTTTTTGTGTGGCTGCTATTTTTTCTCAGGTGCTTGTTAAGGTGTACTAGCCAGTTACTATGATGTACTAGGTGATTGTTATGCTTTATTAGGTGGTTGTTAGGGCATACATGGTGGTTGCTGGGGTGTTCGTCATTGATAATATTTTTTTTTTCTAATTTTGGGACTTGACTGGGATAATCCTGGTGGGAAAACAATATTTCCTATGATCCTGCCAGCACATGAACACACCCTGGCTGCAGCTCAGAGTCATTTATTTCACACACACACACACACACACACACTGCAGTGCGATGATAATAATGTAGATAACAGTAATTATGTTATAAAACTGAAGCTTGTGATGCCCTAATAAACTTTTCATGAGGTTCATTACGAGTACACGCGTTCATTATGAGTACACGTGTGCACACACGCGTACACGCACACATACACATACACACACACACACACACACACACACACACACACACACACACACACTCGCAAATGTTCCTCCAAATGCATACTAGCTCAATTAAACCACACACAGACATGAAAGCACACCAAATTACTGCCAAATACCCACACTAGCTGAGTTCTGTCTCTCTCTCTCTCACACACACACACACACACACACACACACACACACACACACACACACACACACAGTGTTGTCACCCTCTGGCAGGGTAACAGGGACCCTTCGTCTCTTTCCTTAACGAGCTCAGACTTTACACAGGAGCAGCATCACATTACTAGTTAGCAGAACAGGATTTCATTAGTGTGAGCTCGGCTGTGATTTTTCAGAATATTTTCCAGATATTCCTGCATTACAAGACGGCTGCACTGGCAAGATGGGAACATAGGGAATACTTCCATAAAACTCACTGAATAATTGATAATCAAATAATTACTTGAATGGAAAATGGTTCAGTATTTCTAACACTCAGTGCAGCTACTTTTAAGAGTCAGAAGAAATAAATTGGGTTTAGCTGCGACTCCTATTACTGAAAGTAGTGCCAGTAACACTACAAGAGGCTTTGCCCAAATCTCCTGTCAGTCATCATGGAGAAACACTGGAGAACTGTGTGTGGGTTAATAAAGTGTAAATGTGAGAGCAGCAGCTAGAGACATGGAGCTGTGTGAGGCAGCTTGATGTGTGTGTGTGTGTGTGTGTGTGTGTGTGTGTGTGTGTGTGTGTGTGTGTGTGGATCCTCTCAGTGAAAGTGAACAGTGTGATGAGGCAGATTTGTTTCCAAACGTGTCTCACCGTGACACAGTAAACTGTCTTGTCTTCAGCCCGAGTCTCTCCTCTGGTGTAGATGTCAAGGTGCAGGCTGCAGAGCTCATGGTGCATTAACTGGCTCCCCCTCCTCAGTGTGAGCCGAGCAGAGAACAGGACTCCCACCAGCTGAGGCGCCGCTGGAAAATCAGCCGGCAACACACTGCATTAACATGAGGAGGCAGCGGGTGGATACAGCCACCAGGGCGCTCCCTGAAAACTGGGACTGTGCACAGCCTGTTTGGGTGAACCATGCATCTTTTCCAGCACAGTCTGTGCACATTCGGTTTTATTTGAGCACCAAGGCGTGGCGAATGCATCATAACTGAGAGGATTCACCTCTGCTTTTGATTAATAGTAACATTAGGCATGATGACTGATTTCTCAACAAGCTGCATACAAAATCCTTTCTGTTGCACCGCCTTTACACCGCACTGGCACAATCAACATTCAGCTTTTTGTGTTGAATTGTTGGCTTATGTTTAAATTTAAAAGAAAGAGTTTAATTCCTGAATCAGTTGCAGTTTTTTGCTGAGAGGCGGGGCTTGTTCATCACAGCGTCGGCCAGTCCAGAGTGGCGCGTCTCCAAATCTGTTTTATATGAAGCAGTTTCACAAAAATGTAATGTGAACTACTTTTACATAGTGGAAGGTTGTTGGACAATAAAGCAATTCCAAATGATAAATGATTATTTTCTGACTTCTTTTATCGGGTAGAGCCATGTAATAAGCCAGATAATCCACTGAAAGATGGATTAATATTGAAAAATAATGAACCCAGACTGCTGCAGAAGAGGCAAGGGCCAACCACCTAGTACACCATAGCAACCACCCGACCACCTAGTCCACCTAGTGTACTAGGTGGTCGGGTACTAGGTGGTTGGCTTGCTGCTATGGTATACTAGAAGGTGGGGTGGTTGCTATGTGTACTAGGTGGTCGGCTGGTTGCCATGGTGTACTAGGTGGTGGGCTGGTTGCTGCGGTGCACTAGGTGATGGGGTGGTTGCTATGGTGTACTAGGTGGTCAGGTGGTTGCTATGGTGTACAAGGGGGTTAGTTGGTTGCCATGGTGTACTCGGGGTCATGTGGTTACCATGGTGTACTAGGTAGTGGGGTGGTTGCTATGGTGTACTAGGCAGTCGGCTGGTTGCTGTGATGTACTAGGTGATGGGGTGGTTGCTATGGTGTACTAGGTGGTCAGGTGGTTGCTATGGTGTACAAGGGGGTTAGTTGGTTGCCATGGTGTACTGGGGGTCATGTGGTTACCATGGTGTACTAGGTAGTGGGGTGGTTGCTATGGTGTACTAGGTGGTGGGGTGGTGCTGCGGCTGGTTGCTACGATGTACTAGGTGGTCAGCTGGTTGCTATGGTGTACTAGGTAGTCAGCTGGTTGCTGTGACGTACTAGGGGTCGGGTGGTTGCTGTGGTGTAGTAGGTGGTCGCTAGGGCTTGCTGTGCACTCATTATCCTCTGATAGAAGGTCATCATCCCTTTCATAATGACCTCCCTGCCTGAGGCCGACATTTCTCCTTCCGGCGGCGTCGTGCTGGACTGTGATTGATGGCTGGTGATAATGATGAACTGTTTCTACCTCCACTGCCTGTGCCGCCGCTAAGAGTTCATTTGATAAAGTAAAATGGCACACATCATTTTCATTTGTCGCCACAAAAAAACTGACATGAGAACATCAATCAGAATAAAAATCAAAAGAAAATCCTCTGCTTTCTCATTTAGAGAAACAACAGTTGGTCCCTCCAAAAACGAAAAAACAAAAAAGAGACCAAAGCTGTCTGATTCCCTGGCGAAGACAGAGACATAACTCTGACTTTTTATAGCGGCTCATTTAATCTGAGCAGCAGAATGGTAATTAGCAGGATGTAGATCTTTCTGCAGACAGAATAATGAATCCCTGCTGAGGTTTGGCTCTGCAAAGTGTTGGCAGGTGAGAGAGGAGAGGCTGGGTATCTGACAGGATATATGATAATTTTCTACTGTGGCAGCTGCTGCACGACGATCCTGCATTAACAGCCGAGCAGAAATCCTCCTTCATGAATCATCCTGCCTCCGTCCGGATTTAGTTCTGCAGAACTTCCTCCGTTTGCCGGTTTTCTCCGACAGCGTCCCGAGGTGTGAAGGCACCATCCAGTGACACTTCCTGCTTTTCAGAGGGAAATCTTCTGCTTTTTCCTGCACTGCATTTATCTGACTTCATTCCCAGAGAAAAATCTCTACAAAAATGTTATTTATATAAGACTAAACGCCCTCCAAAAAACCTTGCATCTTCACAGACTAATAACTAACTAACTAAATAAAAAAATAAATGTTAAAATAAAATAAAGAAAATGTTGTTCAGAATTTTTTTTTTTTTAAGTAAAAAATAAAATAAAATAAATAAATGAATAATATGAAAGTGTCCGAATAAAAGTCATCCACAAAAAAACTCAAAATGGCTGCTACACATGGACAATATTACTGGAACTACAAGATTCGCTGAAAAATATATATTTCTTTCATAGTTAGATTATCAAATATGGCTCAATATTCTCAACTTCAGGACTTCCTGGTTGTGTGAACAGAGCTCTGGTTACGAGCCAGCAGGCGAGGGGGGGGGGGGGGGGGGGGCATATTTGCATATTCATAGGTCTATGCATTTTTAATGAGGGTAAGATTTAGAGTTACATTTAAGGCACTAAGGGATGTTTTTTTTTTTTAAATGGAAAAACCTTTAAATATGTAATATTGATGAACAGAGATTATTTTCTAGGGACTTAATAAATGACTGGAGGGGGGCTTTAATAATGGATTCAGTGGATTCACAGGCCTGATATGAACACACACACACACACACACACACACACACACACACCCTCCAGCTTGAAGACGATGAGGCGTATCTGAAGAACAAAGTCAGCTCTCCGTCCTCTGGATCCTTTTTAACAAATGACTGCAGCAAAGCCAACATTAGTGTGATTGGTGAAGCCCTCTGCTGTCTCTCTCTCTCTCTCTCACACACACACACACACACACACACACACACACACACATCACAGCAATGACAGAGTGTCTTCTGAGACGGACACTCGTACACCCAGGACTTATCCAAAGAAACACACACACGCACACGCACACACACACACACACACACACACACACACACACTCCTGCGTCACACGAGCAAACCGACCACAAAAACAAAATAATATCCACTGGTTGCAATGGAAAATTGACAAACTGCCAAATGTGGAGTAAGCGTGCATGAACATACATGCCTGATTTATGAGCTATAACCAATAGACTTTTTCTTTTTTATATATATATATATTTATATATTATTTATATATTATATTTATATATATATATATATATCCAGCAGATATCTGACATAGATCAGACTTCATGGTTAAAAACCCGCGAGAGATTCTGTTGCGATGTGTTTGATCCGGTTGAGTCTGACGTTTTTAAATTCTTCTGTCGGCTGCAAACTCAGAAACGTCAAATCAAATCAAAAAATCAAATCAAAAAATCAAATCAAAAAATCAAATCAAAAAATCAAATCAAAACTTGGGCACAGGAGATGAATCTTGTGCAGCAGCAGAGTGACAGCTGGACTCGCCTGAAGGATTCCTGGGCAGTTACACCTCCCTGCCAGCGGGGGGGCACTGGCGAGTGAAAGCTCATGACACGCTGGTTCCTCTCATGACACGTTCACGGGCACTCGGACACACCAGTTTCAGTGTCGAAAAATTCCCCTCAGCGACGACATTTTATTTCAGATTCTACCCATGTAAAGTTTTTTTTTTTACAACGAATCAAAAAAGATGTAGATATTAACTGTGGTTTGGTGAAGGATCCCCTGAAGATGTTTTTCATTTATTTTGGAATTGCCCATTCTCTACCAAACTATGGAAGGATATCCGTAACTCGATTTCTAATTGTATTGTACCACAATTTTCTTTTTGTTGTGAACATATATTGTTTGGCCTCTTTAATTATCCATCTGTGCGGAAAAAAAAAAGCAATTTGATATTATTAATGTTATCATACTATTAGCTAAATGGCATATTCACAAATGTCGTTACACTAACCAAAACCCACTGTTTCGCATTTTTGAAAATGACGACAAGCAATATATCAGGACCATTAGACACTCCATGAATGTGAAAGCCTTTAAAACTTTGAATTTATTTTCTCTTTTTAATATATTTGAGTAATATTATATTCTTAAATGTTGTCCTTGAGAGTATGTCACCCCCTGGTGATTGTCTCTGTATGTTTTGTGTGTTTGAATAAAAAATAAAAACAAAAACAAAAACAAACCAAAAAAAATTCTTTTTTTTTTTTCTCTTAAACTGCCCCCAGGGTGGCCTGGACTGGCAGCTGCCACCCTGAAACAGGCCCTGCCAGCCCAGGCCACCCTGTTAGAGCCACCCCTGCTCTCCACTGAGCTGTGATATAAAATGTGCTATCAATCATCAATAATCATCTGTACGTCACAACGAACTGGTGTGCACATTAACCTCCTGAACTTTCCCTTAAATTTCCCCTTAAGTGTCCTAGACCTTAGAAATCGCCTTAAAGCCTCCATGTGGAAGCTCCATCAGTCTGACACTGAGAGACATTCAAAGACACGACGCAGAATCACATCACACAGAACATAAAATAACAATAATAACAAAAACATGTACTATAAAATGTGGACACCTCGTCGTGCGACATTTACACTGAGTCGTGTGTTCTGTGTGTGTGTGTGTGTGTGTGTGTGTGTGTGTGCAGCATGACGGTGATTAATTCCAGTCAGGAGAGAATAATTAAGGTGTGATCGTGTGTCGTTTTATCCTCTTAATTAATAAGAGGACGGACAAAAACATGTAAACACACACACACACACACACACACTCACACATACAGACACACACACACAACAAATTACACAAACACTTGAACACACACACTTGAGCCTGTCGGATTGTTTACAACATGCACACAGATATGAATACAAACACACACACATTTGTATTTATGTCACGGCTGCAGATTATTACCATAATGATGTTAACACACACACTGCTGTACACTGGAGGATATTGCAGCGTCACTCACACACACACACACACACACAC
Organism: Myripristis murdjan; assembly: GCF_902150065.1. Lineage (NCBI taxonomy): Eukaryota > Metazoa > Chordata > Actinopteri > Holocentriformes > Holocentridae > Myripristis > Myripristis murdjan. Next base: position 1,760,797 of record NC_043990.1, read on the forward strand.
ACACACAGACACATACACACACACACACACACACACTCAAACACACACACACTAATAATATGTGTTCACACATATCCAGAGCGGACCGAACCACTGAACACATTCACTACCCCTGGTGAGAGCCTGCACACACACACACACACACACACACACACACACACACACACACACACACAAACACACACACACACACACACACACAGCAGGCAGCCTGTCCAGTGGTCAAGTTAATTACTTTTCTGATCTGGAATCTGAAGTCTGTGTTTAACGAGGAGGATGAACGTCATGAATCATAAATCCTCCAACAAAACACTGACGTGCTGTGTGTGTGTGTGTGTGTGTGTGTGTGTGGTTGTTTGTTTGTTTGTTTGCAGCTCAAACAGAATCGAAATGAAACCAAACGGAGTGTGAGGAGGAATTTGTCAGACGCCCCCCCCGGCGGGTGGATGAACATCAGACTGAGACGCTCAGATGCAACCTGGCACTGTAAACTATAATTTAATATTAATGCAGCAGACAAATTGATTAAATATCTCTAATATCTGAAAAATGTATTAACTTCATGTTTCTGCTGATCTTTTCCCAAATGGTATTTTTGAACTGCCATATCATTTTTCCTCCTTTTTATCCAGCCCTCGGCTTCTGTGACGGCGTACTAGGGCCACAAAAAAAAAAAAAAAAAAAATGAAAGGAGCTGGGATGAGGGGGAATATTCTGAGAAAAAAGCTCAGAATTTTAAACATTAAAGCTGTAAATTTACCAGAAATTAACTTGCAACTTTATGAGGAAAAAACTTAAAAATTCTGAAATTATAAAGTCACAAATTATAAGAAAAAAAATCTGGAATAATAGTTTCTCTTTACTTCTCCAGGGACGATCTTCCTCGGAGGAGGAGGGAGCATTTTTTTTTTTTTTTTTTCACTCCACCCCCAGTATGATCAGGACGTCCTGAAAAGCCAACAGTGCTGCTGCTTTTAGGAAAACTCATGTGGAGGACTTTATTCCTCTGATGGAGAGTCTGAAGTTCATTTTCACATCGTAGAGAAATGAAGGGAAAACTGCAGGACAAAACATTGTGGAGCCACGGGAGAGGGGGTAAGGTGAAAAATTACAAGAAAAAACTTGGATATTCTCTGAGATTTAAATGGTAAATTTATGGGAGAAAAAACAACCCAGTCTCACTCCAAATTGTGTAATAGCTCCGTTGGTCCACAAGGCAAAACGTAGTCATTCCACTAAAACGGCTCTGAAATTGTGACATGGGTACGTCTTATCTGCCAAGTCTTTTCTGCGGGCATACTTTAGGTTTCGGTCACGTGACTGCCCAGTTTCTCCCCGGCGTGAACAAAAAACATGGCGGACATCCCTTCTACTTTCGGTGGAAATTGCTATATTTTAAGATAGCTTGTGGCTTTAGCTTTGTTTTGATAACATTTCTAGCGACAAATGTACACTTTATTTTCATAGTATTCATTCGGTTTATGTATACGATCCGTAGTTTTGTCGTTTCGACGTACATTCTTTCAGATCTCCCTACGAAACTGTAGTAAAAATACATTTTTGTTGTTGCTACGGTGGTAGCTAAGGACGCTATTAACAACGAACCGGAAGGAAGTTGATGTCGGTCACGGACCGAGTTGCTCTTAAAACCTGCTTTTGCTATTATTTTAAGATAGCTTGTGGCTTTAGCTTTGTTTTGATAACTTTTCTAGCGACAAATGTCGGCCGTGCCGCTTCCGCGGGCGCCCCCCTAAACACCCTGGGACTCTGCGTTGTGTTAATGTGATGTGGGGGGTGTCGTGCGGGGAGGAGAAGCACGGCGCACACACAGGAGAAGTTCGATTTGTGGCTGGGACCCGTGGTTTTTATTTGCACAAAACTCCGACAACTCCACATGTCTTGCTGGCCCTTTCAAAGCAGTGAAATAAACATAAAACAATGTAGCGCCCGCACGGAAAAGAAAACTTCAATTACGGTGTCCTGTAAGGGACAAACTACAACAAAACGCAAACTACGGTGTCCTGTAAGGGACAAACCACTGCGAACTCTGGGTTCTCTGTTCTCATTCAATGTTCGTACAACTTCCTATTGCTCTATAATTCTTATATAAACCCATGTAATCGGGAGCCAGAAAGTTGCGATCACGTGACCTATGCGCTGCAGTCTGGTCTTTCTGTGAAAGCAAAATAAATGGCGGACATTCCTTTTATTCTCAGTGGAAAATGCAATATTTTAAGATAGCTTATGCATTCAAATGCGTTTTGATAACATTTCTAGTGGGAAATGAGTATTTTATTTTCATAATCTTCGCTCAGTTAATGTATATGATGTTTACTTTGTTAGTTATTATGAAGATTCTTTCAGGTTTCTATCGTTGCTATGGCTGTTGCTATGGACGCTGCTACCACTGTCGCTGATGGAGCTTCCGCTCGGAAGTCCCTTCCTCACTGTCACCGTGGAAATCTGGGGAGGGAGGCGTCGGGTGAAATGGGTTGCTGTGGAATGAGCACGACCTCTTAATAACGCATTGCGTGCTCCTCGCACATAACCTGTTATAATTACTTGTGGTCACCAGGCAAACAGTGCCCACTGAAAATCAGTTAGGATACCTGTCCTGGTGGACACGGATTCTCGGCTTCAAAGACGTCACGCTGTGGGTGGTGCTTCACAGATCCCGGAAGTGCAAATGTAATCGATATTCCGGGAAAGAAAGATCTGATTATTAGCCATAACGTTGTAATCATCCAAGGCAGACTTACCACGAGCTATGAGGATGTGTAACGATGGCATGTGCTTCAGCCGAGTCCACAAGTCCCGTTTAATATCAACTTTATTTTAAGAAAACACGTTTTATTTGCGATGTCATATCACGGAGAAGCACTACATTACCCATAATCCTAGTGTTTATCAGCGACGTGTCTGATTTTATTTTCATCAATAAAGTCAATAAAGTGCATGAAAGTTGATAATATGCTGATATGTTACGCCATTGAACACAACCCTTTCAGTCAGCGAAACAGAGCGGGTGGAAAAACCGCGGAAACACGTCAAAATAGCACTAAAGATTTATATATTTTTTTTTTTATTTTTCATAACACATCTTTATTCGTGATATAAACATGGGCTACATGTTAAGGTTATAGTTTTGGTGTTGAAAAACTACCGTATGTATGTTTTTTAAACCTAATTTCACAACTTATACCCTAACCCGGAAGAGGGGTACCAGAACTACAATTCGTGCAGAGTTGCAACACACAGAGCTGTCCTGTGCCATACGTTTTGTAGTTCTAATATGTTATGTCTATTATGTGATGTTGTGATCACTAATTTTGCAATCTTAATCAAAGTTTTTGGGTGTGGGGAGAACGCCTGTTTGGTCAGATTTTATTTTTTTTTTCTTAAGATAGTCAAATCATGTTTTTTCCATGTTTTGACACTAGTCAGTGGCGCCCCCTATTGGTTTGCCATTGGGCATGATAGTAGAGGTCAAGAGCTTTCCAAAAATGTTGACCCCATGTCTGTGCCATTTTTTGTTGCTGCACTGTAAGCCTTTAAAAGTGTCTCAGGTGCAAGGTTCTAAGGGCACTTGTGGGGAGCAGGAACTGCCCACTGGTCTCACACTGAGATATGTTACTCCATAGGTCAAGACCTTTCAAACGATGTCTTCATTGTTGTTCTGTGACAAAGTTTGATTTTCATCGTGCTCCAAGCCAAGGCTGTCTCAGGTATACATCTGCAGACCTCTTTTAGGGCCAAGCTTGATAAAATCAGTCAAACTTCTTTAAGGGGGTATGTAATGGCCAAATTTATTTAGAATATTGATGTTAGTCATATACACAGTCATACTTTTCAATTTGGACCATTTCAAAGCTTTTTTTCCCCTTAAAATACTCAGTGTTTCATATTTCATATTTTCCGATTAACTTAATATGGCCACCTGAGACACTTTTAAAGGCTTACAGTGCAGCAACAAAAAATGGCACAGACATGGGGTCAACATTTTTGGAAAGCTCTTGACCTCTACTATCATGTCCGATGGCAAACCAATAGGGGGCGCCACCGGCTAGTGTCAAAACATGGAAAAAACATGATTTCACTATCTTAAGAAAAAAAAAATTAAAATCTGACCATTCAGGCGTTCTTCCCACACCCAAAAACTTTGATTAAGATTGCAAAATTAGTGATCACCACTTCATATAATAGACATAACATGTTAGAACTACAAAAGCTATGGCGCAGGACAGCTCTGTGTGTTGCAACTTCGCGTACATTGTAGTTCTGGTACCCCTCTTCCGGGTTAGGGGAAAAGTTTTGAAATTAGGTTTAAAAAACATACATACGGTAGTTTTTCAACAGCAAAAGCATAACCTTAACATGTAGCCTGTTTATACCACGAGTAAAGATGTGTTATGAAAAATAAAAAAATATATATTTATAAATATTTAGTGCTATTTTTGACGTTTTTCCACGGTTTGTCCACCCGCTCTGTTTCGCTGACTGAAAGGGTTGTGTTCAATGGCGTAACATATCAGCATATTATCAAAGTTCATGCACTTTATTAGATTTTATTGACTTTATTGATGAAAGTCAAATCAGACACGTCGCTGATAAACACTAGGATTATGGGTAATGTAGTGCTTCTCCGTGATATGACATCGCAAATAAAACGTGTTTTCTTAAAATAAAGTTGATATTATACGGGACTTGTGGACACATGCCATCGTTACACATCCTCATAGCTCGTGGCAAGTCTGCCTTGGATGATTACAACGTTATGGCTAATAATCAGATCTTTCTTTCCCGGAATATCGATTACATTTGCACTTCCGGGATCTGTGAAGCACCACCCATAGCGTGACGTCTTTGAAGCCGAGAATCCGTGTCCACCAGGACAGGTATTCTAACTGATTTTCAGTGGGCACTGTTTGCCTGGTGACCACAAGTAATTATAACAGGTTATGTGCGAGGAGCACGCAATGCGTTATTAAGAGGTCGTGCTCATTCCACAGCAACCCATTTCACCCGACGCCTCCCTCCCCAGATTTCCACGGTGACAGTGAGGAAGGGACTTCCGAGCGGAAGCTCCATCAGCGACAGTGGTAGCAGCGTCCATAGCAACAGCCATAGCAACGATAGAAACCTGAAAGAATCTTCATAATAACTAACAAAGTAAACATCATATACATTAACTGAGCGAAGATTATGAAAATAAAATACTCATTTCCCACTAGAAATGTTATCAAAACGCATTTGAATGCATAAGCTATCTTAAAATATTGCATTTTCCACTGAGAATAAAAGGAATGTCCGCCATTTATTTTGCTTTCACAGAAAGACCAGACTGCAGCGCATAGGTCACGTGATCGCAACTTTCTGGCTCCCGATTACATGGGTTTATATAAGAATTATAGAGCAATACTTTTAGGAAGTTGTACGAACATTGAATGAGAACAGAGAACCCAGAGTTCGCAGTGGTTTGTCCCTTACAGGACACCGTAGTTTGCGTTTTGTTGTAGTTTGTCCCTTACAGGACACCGTAATTGAAGTTTTCTTTTCCGTGCGGGCGCTACATTGTTTTATGTTTATTTCACTGCTTTGAAAGGGCCAGCAAGACATGTGGAGCTGTCGGAGTTTTGTGCAAATAAAAACCACGGGTCCCAGCCACAAATCGAACTTCTCCTGTGTGTGCGCCGTGCTTCTCCTCCCCGCACGACACCCCGCACATCACATTAACACAACGCACAGTCCCAGGGTGTTTAGGGGGGCTCCCGCGGAAGCGGCACGGCCGACATTTGTCGCTAGAAAAGTTATCAAAACAAAGCTAAAGCCACAAGCTATCTTAAAATAATAGCAAAAGCAGGTTTTAAGAGCAACTCGGTCCGTGACCGACATCAACTTCCTTCCGGTTCGTTGTTAATAGCGTCCTTAGCTACCACCGTAGCAACAACAAAAATGTATTTTTACTACAGTTTCGTAGGGAGATCTGAAAGAATGTACGTCGAAACGACAAAACTACGGATCGTATACACAAACCGAATGAATACTATGAAAATAAAGTGTACATTTGTCGCTAGAAATGTTATCAAAACAAAGCTAAAGCCACAAGCTATCTTAAAATATAGCAATTTCCACCGAAAGTAGAAGGGATGTCCGCCATGTTTTTTGTTCACGCCGGGGAGAAACTGGGCAGTCACGTGACCGAAACCTAAAGTATGCCCGCAGAAAAGACTTGGCAGATAAGACGTACCCATGTCACAATTTCAGAGCCGTTTTAATGGAATGACTACGTTTTGCCTTGTGGACCTACGTAGCTATTACACAATTTGGAGTGAGACTGGGTTGAGAAAAAAACAAACAGTGAAACCAGTTTGTTCTCCTCCTGTTGGGATTCAGTCAGGAGGAAATCCTGCTGGTCTGAGTCCAGAACCCCAACCTCCTCCTCAGCATCTGGACTCTGAAGAGACGTTGCTGTGACTTGGGCCGATTCAGAAGAAAACAATCTGCTGATTCTGGCCTCAAACCAGCAGATCTGTGAGTTTTTCCTCGTAAATTCACCACTTTAATCTGGGAAATTCCTCCTACGGCTCCATAATCCCCCCCCCTACAGTGGCCCTTACATGCCGCCGTATAATCCATCCAGTGAGGACTGTCATGATGACTGGAACAATCCTCAGACACTAAAGGAGGTGTAAACTGTGTTTTTTAGGTGAGGATGATGATGTTTCCTCCTCACAGCTCCGTCTCTCTGTCTGCTGGCAGCGCTCCTGATGCCTTCAGGGCCCAGCGACGCCCCTGGGAATTTGCAGTAAATGGGCCAAAAATCCAGAATCACTTGTGCGGCCCTTTAAGTGCAGTTTGTTTCCACATGAATGAGGCGTGAAATACCGTTTTTACTGTTTGGCAGCAAATCTCCTGCAGGGCTGGACTGACAGGAGTCGACGTTTTCTCTCTGACTCAGATGTTTATTTCATTGGCAAAAGAGAAAAAAACAAAAAAAGCACTAAAGAATTGAGTCATTTTGAAGCAAAATGGCTAAACAGGTCTGGTTCTCTCAGGAATATCTGAGGAGGAGAAAGTGGAAATTAGCCGAGCCTCTGTGCTCTGAAAGCTGGACTTTTTTTTCCCAGATTGAGTTTAAAGAAAATATGTTTTTATTCAAGTTAAAAACAGAAGATGAGCATTTTTAGAGTTTGAGTTGCCCCAGAGCGACTTCCAGACCCCAGGAAATGGACTCTTACTTTGTTGATTTTAATGTATTTCCTGCTGAAACAGGAAGTGTGGGGCGGGACGCGGCGCAGGGAAGGATCACTCACACGAGCAAACCAACAGGATCTCAGTTTAGGAGCGGGGCACGCTTTTATTTTGAAGGGATGAGGCGCACGAGAGAGGACATTTAAAGGTTGGTGAAGGTTTTATTGGTTGGAATTTTAATTTGAAGCCACAGGCGCAGGATGATGTCACTGTTTGACAGGAAGTACGGGTCACGGGAGGTCGTTTCATGGGGATTTCAGAATAAATGAAAATTCAGTTTGTAGAATTTCAGCAACAAGTTCCTTCTCTGTGAGTCTTCCTGGCTGACGAGGGGAGGGGGGAGGGGTGGGGGGGCTCGTTAACGAGACAGCCGCTTAACGAGGAGGACGCCTGACATCATTTATTCGAACAAGCGCAGTGTAAGCGCAGGATGAAGGAGGAGGTGGCGTCTCGTTAACACGCCGCCGGCAGCCGGCTGACACTCCGAGGCACGAGCCACTTGCTTTTTTTTTTTTTTTTTTTTTTTTTTTTGCTTTTTTTTTCTTTTCATCTTGAAGTGGCTCCCAGCGTCGTGAGAGCGCAGATATGAACAGCTGCCTGGAAAACGAAGAATCACACAAACTGATAAAAACTATCTGAGTGACGTTACTACAGGACAAAAAGGCTCCCATGGCCCCTGAAGAGAAACCAACTTTTTTTTTCTACTGAGGAGAAAAAAGAGCCCCGCCCCCCGCCTGCTCCCGGAGCAGAGCCCCGCCCACGAGCCCCACCCCCCGCCTGCTCCCGGAGCAGAGCCCCGCCCCCCGCCTGCTCCCGGCGCAGAGCCCCGCCCCCCGCCCACTCCCGGAGCAGAGCCCCTCCCGCCTCCTGCTCCCGGATTATTCAGCAGCCACTTTCCCCGCCGTGTAATCCTGCATTCACTTTGTTACTCAGCCACACTGTATTATTCAATCCCAGTCCACCGGGGCCCGAGGATTCTGGGTAATGCTGCCTCATCTAAACTGTTTCTGTGAGTCTGGCCACGAGTCAGCCTGATGCACCTCTCATCCTCTCATCCTTTCATCCTCTCATCCACTGTTCTTCTGTTTTTCTGTTTTTCTATTTTTCTATTTTTCTGTTTTTCTATTTTTGCATAGAGTATAAAACACACATGTCTTTAATACACAAACACCTGACTATCTGTCTGACTGTCTGTCTGTCTGACTGACTGACTGTCTGTCTGACTGTTTATTATCTTTATCATACAAACCAAACAGATCCTTCATATTGTGACAGAATCAAACTGGTGATGAAGAGCATAATCTGTAATGACAGTCACTCAGATTACAGATTAATCTTTATTAGTTTTTTTTTTTTTTACAGCTGTTTGTTCTGTTTATGACCTGTAAACAGATCATTTTAATCAAACGTATGACTGTTGTTTTCTTGTCTTTATATATATATATATACATATATATATACATATATATATGTATATATATATGTATATATATATATATACATATATGTATATATATACACACATATATATATATATATATATATATATATATATATATATATATACATATATATACATATATATATATATATATATATATACATATATATATATATATATATATATATATATATATATATATATATATATATATATACATATATATATATATATACATATATATATATATTTTTTTTTTTTGCTGAGACTTATCTGGTAGGATTTTTCTTCTTTCTTCTATTTTTTCTTTTTGTTTGTTAATTTCATGGTCATTTTCTTTTCTTTTCTTTTCTTTTTTTTTTACTCTTTTCTTGTTAATTCACTCATGGCCTTTGCCCGTGTTTTTGATTTAATTAAAAAAAAAAAAAAAAAAAAAAAAATCAAGTGAATCTGCTGGAGGACAAAGGTATTTAGCAAATTAACAAAACATTAATGGAACATTAGTGAAGAATTAGCATTAAAAAACGATGAAGAAAGAAAGAAAGAATGGAAAGAAAGTCGGGCCAGATGGTTACCGCGGCGACCGAGGCGTCCGTCGTCCTGCAGTAACATCAGGTGTCCAGAGCCTCACCGGAGACACCAGATTCATCCGAGAACTTTCAAAATAAATCCATGAAACCCGGAGGCGAGGTCGGTCACGGGTCGGGGCGGCGCGGATCGGGGGCGTGTCCTATGGAGGCAACGTTGCATAAAGGGGGCGTGGCTTAGGCAAAACAGGACTGTAACTTCCAGCCACGACCTTTGCTCTTTCCCTCTGAGGTCAAACGAGATCACAAAGACAAGAAATCCAACAAAACAGTTTCATCAAGACTGTTTGCTCCGCCTCCTGTCTGTCTCGTCTCTCCGGCCGCTGAATCAGCCTCCGTCTCTGACATCAGCTGCCTGCATCAGCGCCGGCGAGGAGGCGCTTGTTTTTTATCTCCCTCTGTCACGGGCAGTGATGGGAGGAACGGCGTTACAAAGAAACGGCGTTACTAACGGCGTTACTTTGATCAGTAACGCGTAATCAGAGAAATGACTGTTTCCCCCGTTACTATGCTGTTACCGTTACTGACAATAAAATGCGCCGTTGCTTACTACTAATAATTATTATTTTATTATCCTATTAAAAAAAATGTGCGTCTTGTGGAGAAAAAGCGGTGTGTCAATTTTCAAACTGGCCAGACTTTGCAGTTTTTCCTAACTTATCAACATGCATGGAGAATGACTGAGCACAAATTACAAGAAGCGCATGTGTTCCCTGACAGCAGAGTGGATAGTATCTCCACCTGCCGTACAGAAGACCGGGGGTTCAATTCCCCACCTGGACAAGCTGGCATCACTACTTTAAACTATAATTACTATATATATATATTTTTTTTTCTATATATATTTATATTTATATTCCTACTTATATTCCTTTCTTTATTTTTCTTGACTATTTGCTCTTTTTACTTTACACTTTGAGTGGGAGTTGCTATTGTAACAAAAAGTAATTTCCCCCTGAGGATCAATAAAGTATTCTGATTCTGATTCTGATTCTGATTAATGAATCACTTTTTCAAAGTAAAGTGGCCAACACTGACAATGATAGATGAAATTTGACAGCAATGTCCACACTGCAACAGCAACGCAAAAATATGTGCATTAATAAGAGGATTTAAGAAAAGAAAAAAGTAATCATAAAACTTACTTTCCCCAGTAACTGAATTCCTCTTCTGCAGCAGTAACTGAGTAGTAATCAAAATTACTTTTTTACAGAAGTAGTTAGTAATTGTAACTTATTAGTTTTGTGAGTAATTGGTCTCAACACTGGTCACGGCTGCTTCGAGCTCAGAGGACAAAACAAGAGTTTCCACGACGACGACGTGACAGGAAGCCCATCAGAAACAGGCGGGGCGTTAAGGAGCGCTCAGATGTACATGTGTTTGTCCTCTCTGTGTGTAAATGATGTGCACTGGCGTGTGTTTCGGGTGACCGACGGGACGTCCCAGCTGAAGCTCCTCTCAGGGTTCAGGCGTGGCGGCTGTGTCTGCAGACGGCCGACAGCACAGACACATGAACACCGAGCGAGGCCCGGCGTCTCGGCAGGAAACAGACGGACAAACAGACGGACAAACAGACGGGCGGACGCTCAGCCTGCAGGACGTCCAGGATGTTCGCCTCCTCAAAGACCCCACACTCACTTCTTCACGTTTGCACTCACACATCACGTCCCAGCACAAACTGCAGCTACAGGAGCAACAAAATCAAATCTGGTGTGTTTGCATAATCAGAATAGTTTTTTTTTTATGTGTTTCAGTTATTTAAATGGCTTTTGTACAGTACAATCTGTTCAAACCTTTAAAAAAAAATCTTTAGCCTGGCATTCTCTTTATTCACTGTATTTATCACAGTCTTTTGTATTTTTAAATTTATTTACTTATTTTTAATTGATTTATTCTTGTTATTATTTTAGATTCTTGTCTTAAATCCCTGTTTTGATCCACTTTAATCTCTCCTCTTCTGTGCCTCACTGGTCTCTGTTCTACAATGTCTTGTTTTATCTGTCCTCATGCACGGCTGGATATTTTATGTATTGCAGTATTTTCATTTTCTTGTTAAGAACCCTTGTATTGCAATGTTTTGCTCGAAAGGTGCTGCAGAAGTAAAGAGCGATTTGATTTCCTCTTTTCATTTCCAGCACGAATCAGTTTGAGGAAACTGGAGCGGCAGAAAGACCCGCTCACGTCTGAAGGTTTTGTCCAAAGGCGCCGCTCGTGTCAATAAACGAGTCCTTACCTGTCTCCGAATCCAGATTCTCTGCACCTGAAGGGACGTGAAGCTGCTGCTGAGCTCAGAACGACGAGGAAAGCTCTCCGGGGGTCGAACCCTGCACGCCCAGTTTCTGTTCTGCAATAGAAGAAATACAGTGGTGGAAAAAACGTTTTGGGACCCCTCATTCATTGTGAAATATTGCATTAACAAATCACTCTTAGGTCTTCAAGTGCAATTTCCTTTAGTCCAGTCACAACCAAAATACTAAACAAATCCTAAAAAAAGCCATTAAATTTTTTTTTAAAATTGATTGGTTCCATAAAAATACATAAGACATTTGGAGTATTGGCTCATTTTGGTACCAGTGATGAAGGTGGTTCTTTTTCTTAAAAGACCCAATTTCTCTTGCTTGGTGTCTATATAAAGCAGCACATCTGAAAGTTCTTCAGACACAAAAAATGGCTAAAACAAGGAACCTAACCAGGAAACACGCCTGAAGAGAAAGATTACACTGACAACTATTTAGTTTGGGCACTTTTTCTTGGAAACAATAAACAAAAAAATATAATTTGTATTTGTTTGTATCTGTCTATACAAACAGATACCCCCCCCCAACAATTACTCTCAGAAATTTTGCTGTTTATTGTTGTTTGTCCTGAGTGAGGGGAAAAAGGTCCCAAGGAATCCCATTGGTGGAAAGTTTTGAAAATCCCCTCTATATGACCATATAATACCAAAAAACACTGTTTTTAACACACATTTGACTTTCAGATATCACTATAAAAATTCACAAGTTGATTACACACACAAAGACAAGAAAAAAAGTCAATTACAAGTTCTTTGAATTATTCTGTTTACACATGCATATCACACATTATCTGATTTGATATGCGCTAATAAGGAATATAAGGAATAAATGATAGAAGAGATATTTAAACAGTGAATTAAAAGGTTACTATATATATATATATATATATATATATATTAGATTAGATTAGATTAGATTAGATTACCTTTATTGTCTCACAGAGTGAGAAATTTGTTCTGGGCCCCAACGCCCATGCTGCAGCCACACATATCGAACAGTACATAAACAGAGTGTTGCACATCACACAGACAGAAAAAAAAAAAAAAAAAAAAAAAAAACATGAAACATGAAAGGAACACGAAATACGTACATAATACAAGTACAGGAACATAATACCAATAATAGATAGTACTATAAAAAAAAAAAAAAAAAAAAAAAAAAAAAAGAACATGAAATACATATACATACATACATAGATATATAGTAACCTTTTAATATAATAACCTTTTAACCTTTAAATTCATTGTTTCATTGCAGCCGCCGCTCGCCACACGACCAACCTCAAGCAAATTTCAAGCAAATCCGTCCAGAGCTCTATGACAGCAAACAAACAAACAAACAAACAAACAAACAAACAAACAGATGATGGAAATGTTGGACAGTAAGTCGTGTGTGTGTGTGTGTGTGTGTGTGTGTGTGTGTGAGGAGGAAAGCTGCAGTGTGAAGGCAGCAGCTCTGCATGAGGATCAGGAGCCGCTTCAAACCGAGCAAAACAACAAGCCGGCGACACACTGGCTGATCTGTGTGTGTGTGTGTGTGTGTGTGTGTGTGTGTGTGTGTGTGTGTGTGTGTGGTTCTCGCCGCATATGGCTGTCAGATGTATAAAAAAATCAACACCTCGATACCATTAATTATGCATGCACACACACACACATGCAAACAAACATACCAAACCCACCACACACACACACACACACACACACAAACGAGGCGACACTTGGCAAACATGCTACCGTATGCACACGGCTTAGCCACGCGCTGTCACACACACACACACACACAGACACGCACACACACACACACACACACACACGTTTCACACATGGGAAGCAGATGTATGACATGAAGTGTTACTGATGTATGCCGGCTCAGCAGTTTGGAGTGTGTGTGTGTGTGTGTGTGTGTGTGTGTGTGTGTGTGTGTGTGTGTGTGTGTGTGTGTGTGTGTGTGTGTGTGGCAGATATCGGGTGGTGAGATGTCAAGTGTGTCAAAAATGGGACATGACAGGAAATAGCTCTGCAGAAACTAAGAAGAAAAACACCATCTTGTTAGTGGAGTGTGTGTGTGTGTATGTGTGTGTGTGTGTGTGTGTGTGTGTGTGTGTGTGTGTGTGTGTGTGTGTGATTCACACATTCAGCATAATAGCAGACAGGGACATTAAAAGGCTGCTGTTCAGTTTGTTTTGGTCTGAGTGTGATGATGTGCAGTAGATTTAATAATGGTATCGTATTTTACAAAAATGGGTGAACTGTGCCTTTAATGAGTCAGCTCTCTGTTTCAGACACAGCATCGTCCTCATGAGCTTCATGTGTTCATCTGCTGCCAGTTTCTCACTCATTAACTCAACGCTCAGCATCCAGTCACTGAAACACACAGGATCTGCAAACGGCAAAGGCCTGGATGTTTTTATTTTTATATTTTATTTATTTATTTATTTATTAATTAATTAATTAATTTTTTTTAATTTAATTTAATTTTATTTTATTTTATTAATTTTATTTAATTTTATTTATTTATTAATTCATATTTTATACTTTATTTGTAATATTTATATCTATTTATTTATTTTTATTGAATTTTTATTGAATTTTTATTAATTCTCCAGAGGTCAAAAATGGTTTAAATTTGCACCAAATCTGAGCAGCACCTGGTTTCAGCATAAAGACAGCAGCTGAATGTGGGAACGGCTTCATGAACTTCATCATCATGATACAACCCTCAGACGCTATAAATAAATCAAAAAAAAGAAAAAACACAGCGTTTATTACAGATTTATGACTTGAATGACGGGACACACACAGAGCCGAGCTGCACCTCAGAATATAATCTGCTGTTTAATTTGGTTCATATTTTATATTTCACAGGTTAAATAAATAAAACAGGACTTTTTTTTTTTTTTTTTTACTGTCAGTTGCTGTTATTTTAATTTCACCCTTTCAGTCTTTCTCTTATTTCGATGCATGTGTCAAAACCTTTGTTTATTAATAGGAAATTATAGCCTAATAATTTCAATGACGGTGTGACTCAAACATCTGGAATCCGGTGAAATGGAAGATCGTCACCGCGGATAATCTGATTTTAAAGTACGGCTGAAAACCAAAAATCATGTAGCCCAGCAGTGAAAATGTCAAATCCTTGTTTCCAGCTGATCATCCAAAAAAAAAAAAAATAAAAAAAAAAAATCAACTTTAAGTTTAAAAAACCTCAAAATAATACATAGTCTCTTTTTTATGTATTTTTTCTTTCTTCTCTTGATGTTGATGATTATTATTAGTATTATTATTATATTAGTATTTGGTTTGTTTTTGTTTATGTTGTGATTATTATTATTATTATTATTATTATTATTATTATTATTATTTGGAAGCAGGTTAATTATTGATGAGTAGTGGAAGGTGAAGGGGCGGGGTTTTTGAACATGCAAATGACAAATTTATTTGGCTCTCTGGTTGTTTGCTTTTTCTGTTTACTTTTTGTTCATGTCTTTATTCTGTTCTATGTTTATTTATGTGTTCATGTTCAAAATAAAAATAAAGAAAAAGAAAGAGAGTGATCAGATCCTGATGCTGATCCCTCAGGCTGTTCAGTCTGGACCAGAGGATTTCATCACCTCTTTGCTTTCTGCTTTATTTCCTCAGTGGCTCGGTGTCTCTGCCGTTTCTCCACCTCTCTCCTTCTTTTTTTTCCTCTCCTCTCTGTGTGTGAGCGTCACTGACCTCCAGTCTGGAGCGAGGAGAGTCGGCGCCGGCCGGCCTGTGTGCTGCCGCCGCCGCCGTCTTTAGGTTTGTATCGGCCGTCGCCTCTCCTCCTGTTTCTCTCCTCTTTGTTCATTTGCGCCTCTTTTGAAAAACACTCTGCCGCCTTCACTTCCACTCTGCCTCCTTTCAGAGGCCGGAGAGCGCTCGCTCACTTCAAAGTCGACCGTGGAAGATTGGAAATGGAGGTCATCGCTCACAGCTTCCGCCGCCTCTTCACCCCTGATCAAATATAAAAGAACGTATGAAAAAATAAAGACGTGTTCAGGACATGAAAGATGGAGGAAGGCCGCGGTGTCAGCGGGGGAGCGGGACAGAAAAGTCACCGCTCGGCTCAAAGGAGCTCTGACAATGTCTCAGGACCACCGGAGCCATTAGCTCATCATTATCCACTCCAACACGACCATCCAGACTGAGAAAGGCTCTGCTTTTAATGAGTCTGCTGGCTTCTCTCTTCCACAGGCCGCCGTTCTGACAGCAGGTTGGTTTCCATCCAAATAAAGCGAAATTTTGGAGCGAATTTTGTCAAAATGCACAAAAGAAAATGCGAATTTATGCCTGTTTCCATTCGTTTTGTTTTGCGATTATTGGGAGGAGAGTGCGCCGTGAGATGATGTCATAAGATAGTGTCTGTGTGTTGACTGAACAACAACAAACACTCAGCTGACACTCAACAGCTGATCAGGGACAGATTCCTGCTGAACTTGTCGGCTCTTGGGAGAAGTCTGCTTACTATTTTGGCAGCGCTAACTTCGTACCCAACCATCCTAAATAAGGAATAAGAGACTAATAATAATAATAATAATTATAATAATAATAACTAATAATAATAATAATAATAATAATAACTAATAATTAGACTGTAGCGTAGAAGTGTGACGTGGTATCCGGTCCAGTCTTCGTTTATTCGCAAAACCTGTTTCCACAGCAAAAAGTCTCATTTTCTTTAATCGATACTCTGAGAAATCCACCTCCTCCAAGCGTAAAAACTTTTTTGCGAATTTTCGGCCGTTTTTCGAAATTCTGGCGTTTCCATCCAAGTTTTTTTTTTTTTTTTTTTCGCAATTTCTGAAAATGCGAATAAAAATCGGTGGATGGAAACCCGGCTTGTGAGACGTTAACCACTCTGTCGTGACTCGGTGTTCATGGAAATGTTTCCTCCCAGAAACAGAACCCAGCCAGGAGGTCGCGGTGTTAGCTGTGTGGTGCTAGCATGTTAGCCACAGCCCGCGTGGTGATTTTGTGGGCGTAACGCCGAGGAAAGCGGTTAAACAAGACTCTGATAGATATGAACCACGTGTCTGCAGCTAGCCACAGCTAGCTAGCTTTAGCAGGGCTTGGGGAAACAGTTTCCAGTGGGATTTATTTACGTGGATCCTGATATCCGTCCTCACTTCCTGGCTGTGTCTGAAATCCCTCCCTAACCACTATACAGCGATTAGGCCTTTTTGTAGGGGTGTCCGAATGTTTAGTGATTATTCATGTTCACTATATAGTCCACTGGATGTATCCCACAATCCACCGCGAAATGTAGCGGACATCCGATGGTCACTAACCGGTCACTAACCGGGCAATATATCCCATCATGCATTGCGGACAAGCAGCAGCCGTCTCTGCCTGGTGAGCCTGGTCCTCCTCCTCCTCAGCAGGTGAGTTACTGTGATGATGAGCAGCGTGAACTTCATGTTGGAGGCGTGTCTTCAGCTTCAAACTGACATGGAAGCTCGTCTGGTTGTTTTTCCTTTGTGTGCGTGAGACTAATTCGTCAGTTGTGGCGGGAAAAAGTTACTAATAAAAACGGTCCAATGCGGAGACCCGTTTATTATACAGGAGACATCAACAAGACAGATCAAAGTGCTGGTAATGTAAAGATGGAAGCTTTGGTGACAACATACAAACAAAAACATACAAAATACAAGGCAGATTTATGAGTTAAAAGGGACGGACAAACAGAACTCCACTCCATGCTGTGTTGTGTTCACATCACGTTTTATTTATGCCACAGCAGTGACGTAATGAACGGCACCGAACAACGAGTAGTGTCCGCCATTGAGTTCACTATACAGCCACTACACTGAACTCCCTATAGAGTGAGTAGGGAGTGAATGAGTGAGTGAGTGATTTCGGACAGTTTCAGTTTCAGTTTCAGCTCCAGGCTGCAGGGACACAGACAGAACACGTGTTCACCTGCTCAGGTGCTGGGGAGGGAAATTAGTGGGATAAATGAATGAATAAAATGAAATAAAAAAATGTAAAATAAAAAAAAATCTAGAAAGAGCAGCAGCTTCTTCTGTTTGGTGTTCAGCAGATTTACTGGTGCGTTCAACTGCAAGCTGGAGCTCAGGATTTCTGAGTTCGGCGGCCTGTTGTGTTCCTGTTGTTGTTTCTTTGTTTGAGGCTGTTTTCCCGTTGATACAATTTATAAAATAAAAATGAAAACAGAAATCACAAAACACTTTATGTACATTAGAAACAAGAATAAAATAGGGGAGACTGGGGTAAGTTGAGCCAAAGGGTAAGTTGAGCCACCCTCTGTTGCTAGGAAACGGTAAAAAATATTGATCATGTGACCAAATATTTAGGAGGAAGGCATCATTTCATGGAGTCTGTGAAGGTAAGAACCACATGGGTAAAGCGGTTAGACATTTATTTCCAAAAAAACATTTTTTACTCTTGAAAGTGAATTTAGTCTATCATCAGTTTCCTGAGAATTGTGTTAAGACCAAAACAGATCATTTTAAATTTGTTTTATACATCAGTTGTGGTATCTATGAGCTACAACATGAGGTCATAAACCTAGCATAAAAGTGCACCATTTTAGCTGTGGGGACTAAAAAAGTCAAAATGGTAGCTCGGGGGTAAGTTGAGCCATTTGGCCAGGGGTAAGTTGAGCCACCAGCTCGGGCCATTTTGACCCCTTAAGCCTTTACGAGGGTTAAATATTAAATCTCTAAAACTCCCCAAACCTCACAGAGTTGGTGGTACAGAAAGGAGGTCCGAGCAATTTGTATTCCCCTGCAACCTCGACAGGTGGAATATTGAGTGAAAGCCAGGGGTGGAGCTATGTGGTGGCCAATGGTGGCCGCGGCCACCAAATGTGTTACATTCATATGTTCATAACTGACCTTACTGTCAGCAAGAAACTAGTGTTCTAGTGTTTTCTTTCCAAAAACACAGCTGTTAATTTTTCTTCCCAAGCGCACTTTAAGGCATGTTAAAACAGCTGTTTATTGTACCTGTTGAATTGTGTTTAATAAATAAAAATACACATGAATGTGAAGAAGTGACTGTTATTTAGGGAGGGAGAAGGTGAGGAAGGGGTGGGATGCAGGTGGGGAGGAGGGTGGGGGGGGAGTAGGGATACGGCTCAACTTACCCCGCTCCTCTGCTCAACTTACCCCATACACGGGGTAAGTTGTGCCACGAGACCACTTTTTTTGGACATGCTATATTATGGAAACAGTTATGTTTACACTCATTCTGTTTGTTTGAAGAGATGCACAACATCCTGAAATATATGCAGATATATTAGTTAGTGACAAAACTATGATTGCCTTGATGTAGTGATCCTAAATATGAAAAATGGCTCATCTTACCCCAGTCTCCCCTACAATCATAAAACGTACAACACAGTAAAACATTACATGCATAAATAAATTAAAGAAGGAGCGAATAGGAGGTGTTTTAGAAAATGTTTTATGGGAACAGAAACATTTTTTAAACTGGAGGTTTGAAACGTTAAAGACAGACAGGCGGCAGGACGACAGGGCGACAGGGCGACAGGACAGCTGGGCAACAGGACAGCAGGGAGACAGGTCGGCAGGGAGACAGGATGATGGGATGGCGGGTCGGCAGGGAGACAGGTGGGCAGAGAGACAGGTGGGCAGGGAGACAGGTGGGCAGGGAGACAGGTGGGCAGGGAGACGGGTCGGCAGGGAGACAGGTGGGAGTGGACGTCGTTAAGGAGTGAGCGGCGCTCGGCTCGTTAACGAGGACGACACGAGTCACGTGACTCTTTCATCTTTCATCAGGGCAGAGGGACTCGACCCGACAACCTCTGGCTCTCATTAGCTCTGACAGAGTCCTTCACCCCGTCCCCTCCTCCTCCTCTCCTCCTCCTCCTCCTCTCTCTCCATCTCCTCTTCTTCCTTCTCTTTCTCCTTAATCTTTCCTTCAAAGTCTTCTCCTCCTCCTCTTCCTCCCTCCTTTTTTCTTTTCCACTCTTCTTTCCCTCCACCTCCTCTTCTCTCAGTTCATTCCTTTCATTCCTCCTTGTTGTTCATTCGTTCACTCTTCAGCTTTCACTCTTCCTCCCTTTGTCTTGTCTTCTTTTTTTTACTTTTTCTCCTCATTCTTTTAAAATCTCCTCTTCCCACCTGATCTTCTTCTTCTTCTTCTTCTTCCTCTTTCCTCTCTTTCTTTTTGACCTTTTCTCCCCATTATCTCTCCTTTTCCTCTTTATCTTTCTGAACTCACTCATCCTGTTGTTTATTTTCCATTCTTCTTTCTCTCCGCCTCCTTCATTCTTCATCCACCCTCCTTTTTTCCCTAATCTTTTATATTTTTCTTGACTTTTTCTACCCATTCTTCCAAAATCTCCTCCTCTTCCCACACGATCTTCCTCTTTTCCTCCTCCTCCTTTCTTCATCTTTTACATCTACTCTTCTTCTTCTTTCTTTCATGAGGTTTTTCATTATTTGTCCTTTTATTCATTTATTCTGTTCATTCTTTTCCACTCTTCTTTCTCCCTGCCTCTGCCTCCGTCTTAGTTACGTTCATTCTTACTCCTTTTTTGTCTTTCTTCTTTTTTCTCCCCATTCTTTCAGCTTCTCCCTCTCCCACATCTTCTCCTCTTCTTCTGTTTTCTCTCCTTTTTTGTTCTCCTCTTTTTCTTCTGCTCCTCACTTTCTTTGTCACTCTTCCTCAACAATTCTTTTTCTTCTTGCTCTTCCTCCTCCTTTTCTTTCTTTTCTTTTCTTTTCTTCTACATTTTCTCCTCCTCCTGTTTCTTCTTAACCCCAACACTTCAGATTCTCTCTTTTCATCCTCCCTCTCTCTCTCCCTCTCTCTCTTTTTCTCTTTCACCTCCTTTTCTCCTGCTGATAAAGTCACATCTTTCATCGCCTCCTTCTTCTTTTTAACCTTGATCTCCTGCTGTCGTCATTTCTCTCTCTCTCTCTCTCTCTCTCTCTCTCTCTCTCTCTCGCTCCCTGTGTGTTTGTGTGTGTGTGTGTGTGTGTGTGTGTGTGTGTGTGTGTGTGTGTCCAGTTAATTGACATTCTGCCTGTGTTTTGTTTAAATTGAATGTCGCTGTTCATTACGGTGAGAGTCAAGCAGCGACGGGCGAAGCTACAAGCCAATTACACACACACACACACACACACACACACACACACACACACTGGCAGGCTCCGTCTGCCTGGTATGAAGTCACACTGTGTTATCATTCATTTTAAACACATACACATTAAACACAGAATATTACAATTTTAGAAATACAATTACAATTTTACAATTTTAGAAATGCATATTTAACTTAAATAGAAAATATTTAAGTTTTAAGAATATATATATACAATAAAACAGTATGATATTAAGCTATATTATTTCTATATTTTTATTTAATATATTTAAAATAAATGTTATTAGCTAATGAATAAAAAGTAAAAAGCACATAAAAATAAAAAAAAATAATTTTGTAATTTATTTAAAGTAATAAAATCACCATAATTAGGTGTACAATCAATTTTAAATATATTCAAATGAAATAAATATAACTAAAAAATTGCATCATACACTGAATATTTACATTTATATGAGTTTAAATGCTTTTTTGTTGTTATTAGCTTTGCTAGTCAAAAAAATGAAGCTAAGGAAAAAGGGAGGGGAAGGAAAGGAAATGGAAGGATGGATAATAATGGAAAGAATGGAGGACAAGTGACGACACAGAAAAGAAAAAGGATGATGGAGTGAGGGGGAGGAGAGGAAGAGGGAGCAGGGACTGATGAGAGGAGGATTAATGAGGCGTCAACCTCAAATAAAAAAAAAGATGACAAGGCTTTGTTGATAAAAATGATGGAGGGAGTGAGAGACGATGAGAGGAGGATGGATGGATGGATGGATGGATGGATGGAGGGATGAGATGACTTTCAGAGGCAGAAGAGGTGAGAGGAGGTGGAGAATAAAATGATGACAAAGCTTTGGTGGTAAAAGTAAAAGACAGGGATTATAGGAGGGGTAAGATGGAGGGATGAGCAGAGGTGTACGCAGAAGGAGGGATTGAGGAAAAAGAAGGAAAGTGATGATGGATAAGAGGAGAGAGGAGGGAGAGAAGGGGTGAAAAAAATGAAGTGAAATCCTTTGAACAAACAAGAAAAAGCTGACAAAGACAGAGGGAGTGAGATGATGACGGAGGAGAGGATGGAGGGAGGGGGGATGAAAAGATGGAGGGAGAGAGGAGGAGGAGGAGGAAGAAGAAAAGAAGGAGGCAAGAATGACACAAGTCTTGACAGTTTATAAAAGCAAAGAGGAAAAAAGAAGGAGAGAGATAGAGGGAGGAAGGAGAAGAGGTAAATGATGAATGAAGGGGTGAGAGGTGAAACGACGCAGCGACAGAGAAAAAGAAAAGCTGCTGACGGAGAGAGGGACTGCAGTAATCTGATTACCATAATCTGATTAAAGTAATCTGATTACAACAAGCGGCAGTGGAGAAAAAGCGACTGTAAAAAAATGAGTGATGACACGTTGGCTCGCTCTGACTGAGCCTGTAAGAAGGACTGTTCGCATTTATGCTAAAAATGTGATTGATTTTCGAGATTTTGTGTTGAAACATGGTCAATCTGATTACAGTAATCCGATTAAAATACTGAATCTGATTAGAATAGAGTCCCTTAAAAAGAAACAACTTAAAAAATAGCTTGATTACATGTTGGTTTACTTATAAACAGATGAACAAAATGAAAAAAGTTTACATTTTAAATCTAAATTCTGATGTTGAAGTGGTGTATGAAATATAAGTAAACACATGACAGTAATCTGATTACAGTAACAGCTGCTGAGGAAGGTGTTCAAAAAGATGTGACTGCATGTTGACTGAGATCTGTTACCAATAAATCAGTATATTTATATAAATCAGTACATTTATATACTGATTTATTGGTAACAAATCACCAAGATGGATGCTGAGTTACACAGAAACATATGCTAAAATTGTGTTTTATTTATTTTTATTACATTATAATAAAAATATGTTGGTTACGGAAGATTTACCAATTAATTTGACATCATGCAAGCGTTACTAAATACCATGTGCTGTTATGAGATTTAACTTGCAGTCTAATATCTGGGATATTATCTGTGACTATATATTTTTAAAAAACCTTTTTTAATGTACAGAATTAAATTAAATTGACAGATATGTTTATTCATGGCAGTGGCACGAATAGGCCATCACTTGTTTTTGTTTCCACTTTAGCTTTTGCTGTCACTTCACCTCGCACATTTAAAGTAAAAACTTGACTAAATAAAATGGTGTATTATTTGAACAGCCTAGTATTGAATGCACAATAACAAGGCACATTTCTACATGTCACTATAGGCCCAGTTTAATATAAAATACAATTTTATTCAATATTAATTGCAGGGGGTCCCTGCTCCATCACTCCATCAGTTTGGGGGTCCTTGGCTTGAAAAACATTACATTGAAGACCCCTGATATAAAAAATATGCTGATTAGAAACGGATTTCAGAAACAAACACAATCTGCAACAAAACACCTTAACCCCGTTGCAGGGAAAGTTTTTTTTTTTTTTTTTTTTTTTTTTTTTTAGGGTTTGGAGTTTCTACCGACTGGGAAGAAGAAAGTCGAGTCTGTAAACAACCAACACAGACGAGGACGCTGAGGCTCGGCTCTCCAGGCTTTCAGGTTCCTGTGGTCGGCAGCGAGCGGCGAGTCTGCAGACTGAAGCCGAATATCAATATGAGAGAGAGAGAGAGAGAGAGAGAGAGAGAGGGAGAGAGAGAGAGAGCTCCCCTCCTCTGCTGGGTTTACGACCTGCTGTAAATCTACACATTAACTCGCCCTTTACCGCCTGCTAAACTTTATAGGAGACACCGGGGGGAGGAGGGGGGAAGTGAGGGGGGGGAGGGTGGAGTGGAGGAGGTGGTGGTGGTGGTGGTGAGGGGAAGGAGGGGGAGATGAGGACAGATAGAAGTTGCTGCTTTATAATAAGGATCACTGATGAAGGCTCAATAAGTGGTGATGTCATTTATTAATAATTGCGGAGTGCTGACTCATCAATAGTTTCTGTAAATCCAAACTTCGCTGATTTGACTTTTTAATGTCGAACGTTGATGACAAACACACGACGTTTTGATGTTTGTCTTTCCTCCAGCCGCTGGTTTCCATTCATTCCACTACGATATGAACATGAACTTTCAGAGCCTTCACACTTTCTTCACTCCAGTTTTCCATCAGCCCAATAAAGTCCTCCACATGAGTTTTCCTAAAAGCAGCAGCACTGTTGGCTTTTCAGGACTTTTTCACACTGAAACGCTCCCTCCTCCTCCTCCTCCTCCTCCTCCTCCGCCAGGGAAAATAGTCCCTAAGCGGGGAAACGTTTTGCTTTCCACAGCCGATCATCAGCTGTGTGGTTTCTGAATGTTGAGGACTTTGAACATTATGAGGCGGCTGCTTCAACCACAAACTCACATTGTGACTCTGAGCTGTGGAATCTGCAGCAGGATCTGATGAATTTGGTTTGTTGACGAGGAAAATGTGCAGGAAACATTGAAAATCAACGATATGGCCCTTTAACCTGTTAGGACCTGGCGTACACATATGTGGACATCACATTTTGGGTTATATTACTGTAGTAGTTAATTCTGCTTACCTGGGGCCGTCTGGCCGCGTATGTGGACCCTCACACTACCTACCACTACTTGTTTTATATTTTGTTACAAGCATATGATGCCTTACTGTAGCTGTGACTGTCCAAAGGGGGCAAAAATGTTGTTACTTCATTTTCTTTTTTTGCACTGTGATATTCAAAACATGTTCAAAAATATGTTTGTATGTGTTATTAATGCAAGACAAAGCAGTCAGGACAAAAACTGCAATGTTCAGGGTGGAAATAAAGACTTTTGCACTCTATTACACAAAGGCGACTTTATTGTGTTTTAAGGAAATTGAGAACCAGCGTCCACATATTTGCATCATTTTTGCATAATTTTTCTCTGAAACTACACCGTGTAAAAAGACGATGCATAGTTTTTATCAGGGTCCAATAAGCCAAAATAGAATCATATGCATATCAAACAAGAGCTCGGGTCTTAAGAGGTTAAAGGACGATCAGGGTTTAACTGGTGAAGTAATTTAGTTTTTAATAAAATTTACATTTAAATTAAATAAAATTGTATTTTTTTAAAAATGTAAAAGACATTAGAGTATACATTTTAAATAAAAATAAAATTTTAAAATAGTCTTATTAATAAATGAATAATAAATATAATAATATTAATATTTAATTAATATTTAATATTATATAAATTATAATTACTTTTTAATTTCAATTTAATTTTAGTTTTAGTTTAGTTAATTAAATTCGAATGGACCAAACATTTAAAAAGAATTATTACAAAAACAACGGAGAAGATCTTTTTTCAAAATCTTTTTGATATGGTTTTCAGGACAGTATGACACACACACACACACACACACACACACACACACACACACAATGGATACTGCAGTGTCTATTCAATAGGTCCCTGATGTGAACTGAGAGGGAGTGTGTGTGTGTGTGTGTGTGTGTGTGTGTGTGTGTGTGTGTGTGTGTCCTTGCCAGAGGTCGTTTCACACAGCAGCCTGCAGGCTTGAGTTACCCGGCGGCTGCGTTGGGCGGACTGCACCTTTACGCGGTGGGACGCTCACATGTCGCAGGGCTTCCCTCAGCCGGGCCTTAAAGGGACAGACCGCACAAAAACCACCCAGACACGTCAAACCCCGCCCCCCCGCTGCCTCAGGCTGAGACGCCGCCGCGTTTCATCGTTTATTCTCTCCGTCAGTCTGAACTCACAGCTGAGCCTCGACCTGCAGACCCTCGAGGACGGAGCTTTTTGAAATGTCAGATAATTCAAATGACCACCAAAACATTTTGAGGAAAAAACAAACAAACAAACAAACATCTAAATTAAATACATGACTTAAATACACTTGTAGCCTTTAAATCTATAATAATGTAAAGGCAGCATCTGAGAAATCACTCACTGTGGCTGCGGTGCACACACACACACACACACACACACACACACACACTCACACACACACACAGAAGACAAATGAATAATAAACGGCTGCTGTATCATCGTTTTGCATTTTTCATTGGTTTTTTTTTATTTCTTTTTGACTTTTTTGATTCACTTTCATTTGAATTTGGTTTTTAAATGATTCGGACGTTCGCTCGCCGGCCCCGCCCGCCCCGTGTGGGCGGGCCCGGCCGGGTTTGATGCTGCCAAAGACGAATTTAAAGCAAAAAAAAAAAAGTGAAATGAGAGTGTTTTGCTGTGGACCCGTCCTGAACCGCTGCAGCGCCCCCGAAATACGACACGACATCGACGCAAAGCCGAGACGGAGAGAGAACGACAAAGCAGACACAACACACACACACACACACACACACACACACACACACAGACGGACGGATGGATGGATAGATCTAGAAACAGATAGATGAGACTGGAGTGAAAGAGAAGCTCTCTCTCTCTCTCCCTCTCTCTCTCTCTCTCTCTCTCTCTCTCTCTCTCTCTCTCAAACACAAATTTAATTACTCGTCTGTTTGCTCACAGACAATAAAAAGCTGAAATTACCTTCCTCATTAAGCAGGGAAACGAGAGAGAAACCCAAAATATAACAAAAAAAAAAATAAATAAAAAAAACAAAACAAAACAAACAAAACAAAAGACGCTGCAAACAGACGAGCAGCTCGTTCTGCTCTCTCTCTCCCTCTCTCTCTCTCTCTCTCTCTCTCTCTCTCTCTCTCCCTCTCTCTCCCTCTCAAATTCAAATTCAAATTCAAATTTGCTTTATTGGCATGCATGTTTGGAAAATAAAACACAGTTGCCAAAGCATCAATCAGTAAAATAAACAAAAGCAAAACAAATATATTCCATAGGTTCAAAATTCACAAATTCTTTACATTGTAAACAAAACATATTGAAAAGGAAATGAACATATAGGCTACAGATGATATTAAAAAAAAAAAAAAAAAAAAAAAAAATCAAATCAACAATATTACTAATATTACTAATGATGATTTATACATGTTGATATATATGAAATGTGACTATATTTTGTTATTATGGAAACATCATATAGTCAAGGAATTCTAATTAACATTCACGTTCTCTAGTTTCATGGCAGAGTCTTACATATTGTGCAGCGAGCTGTGTGAATTGTGGATTTTCTCCCAGACAGAGTTTTAACAGTTCATCACATGTTTTCCCCTGATATGACGGGTCTACTGCTGTGAGCTGCTGCATGAACGTCTCTCTCAAAGTTTGGTACAGTTGGCAGGAGAGGAGGAAGTGGGCCTCTGTTTCTATTTCCCCTGATGAACATTGTTTACATATTCTCAGTTCTCTGGGCTTCCATTCTTTCTTGTATCGACATTTTTCAATCTCTAATTGATGGTTACTGAGTCTGTACATTGTTAATGTGTGTCTCTGTTTGGGGTTTTTTACACTGACCAGGTAATTTGCCAGAGAATATTCTCTGTTCAGTGAGCGATAACATTCCAATTTGTTGATGGATTTCATTTCGTTTTTCCAATTGTTGACGTAAGCAGTTTTGTTTTCTTTGTCTACAGACATCAAGTGTGTTTTGGAGAGATGACGGAGGTCTTGGAGTTTGAGGTGGCAGGTTTCTCTGATGTGTGTCAGAGGGTCTGTCTCTGGGCAGAGGAGGTTATTGATGAAGGCTCTGTGGTGATAGGAATCAGGATCAGCTTGTGCTCAGTGAACCTGGAACTTAACTGACCTCTTGATCATGTGGAGAGAGAGAGGGAAGTGTCCCAGCTCTGCTCTACATGCAAGGTTTGGACAGTTTCTGTGGACCTTGAGGATTTCCTTGCAGAACTGAAGATTAAATTTTTCTGTGGGTGTTGTGTCCCATGAGCTGTGCCTCTGGGTAATTAGAGGGCCCCACACTTCACTTCCATACATAAGGATGGGTTGGATTACACTGTTAAATAGTTTTAGCCAAATTTTAATTGGGGGATTGAATTTATTTAGTGTACATTTGATGCTATAGTACGCCCTGCGTGCCTTATCTGTCAGGGAATTTATTGCCTTGTCAAAGTTTCCGGATGCAGTGATGACGATGCCTAGATAATTGTATTCCATTGTATGCTGAAGTGTGGTCCCTCTTACAGTGAAAACATACTTTGATTCTTGTGACCTGGCCTTTTTTTGGAATACCATGATTTTTGTTTTATCAAGATTGATATCCAATGCCCAGTTTTGACAGAAGCACTCGAGCAGAGAGAGGTTCTGCTGTAAGCCCTGTTCTGTTGGGGATAGTAGTACTAGGTCGTCTGCATACATCAGGAATTTGATTTCTTTGCCTTGTAGATCTAATCCTGGGCTTGGGGACTGTTCAAGAAGAGTGGCCAATTTATTAATATAAATGTTGAACAGGGTAGGAGATAGGTTGCATCCCTGATGCACCCCTCTTCCTTGTTTAAAGAACTCTGTTCTTTTGTTTCCAATTTTCACACAGCACTGGTTGTCCGAATATTTGGATTTGATTAGGTCATACATTTTGCCACCGATTCCACATTGTAAAAGTTGTAAAAATAATCCGTTGTGCCAAATGGTATCAAATGCTTTTCTTAGATCTACAAAACATGCAAATATTTTCCCTCTGTGTGTTTTGTGAACATGGTTTTGGATGAGTGTATGTAGAGTGTAGATGTGGTCTGATGTTCGGTGGTTGGGCAGAAAACCAATTTGGCCTTGAGATAGGGCATGATGATCAATGATCCCTCTCTCTCTCTCTCTTTTCCTCCCTCAGCCGTTCGTTCAGGAGTCAGAGCGGCTGACGAAGAGGAAGAGGAAGAGGAGAGATGGAGGACTTCCTGTCATTTCCCAAAAGTTTATTTATTTATTTATTTATTTATTTATTTATCTGGATGATTGACAGGCCGGCGCCCGGCTCCCTGAGGTATTGATCAGCTGGACACCTGATACTCCACCGTATTGATCACCTGCAGCTTCAGCAGCTCTGAGGAGACGACACACACACACACACACACACCATGCAAAGAAACACAATAACCTGTGTGTGTGTGTGTGTGTGTGTGTGTGTGTGTTTTCCAGTGCTGTAGACATGTGAGTGGCATTTAATCAGCTCTGCTATTGACTGCGGTCCTGCTGGACTGTCACACACCCAGCCAGGGGACAGACAGTCAGCACACACACACACACACACACGCACACACACACACACACACACACACACATGCAAGGCAGCTTGACAGACAGGTCTATACAGCACATGCTAACATATGCAAAAGGTGTGTGTTCTTTTTTTTTTTTTTTTTTTTGTACACCAGCACTGCTGTGTGTGTGTGTGTGTGTGTGTGAGTGTGTGTGTGTGTGTGTGAGTGTGTGTGTGTGTATGTCTCGTTATGCAGTCTGAGCCGCGTCATGCCTCGTTCTGACTGGCAGCTGAATGGGAGTCACACCTCTGAAAGGTCGCGACCTCGCCGAATCCTCTGAGCTCATTAAAGCCACCAGGTGATTTTTTTTACTCCCACAATCCTCGGTTTCCCCCCTCACACCCCCCCACCCCCCCTCCCTAGGTGACATCGCTCAGCCTCCACAGAAGCGTTTCCAAAGTGCCTTTTCCTGTCTGACTCTCAGCAGGACGCCTTCATGTGGAGGAGAAACTCGTCCTGGGATGGTTTTAATGTAATGAGGCTGGTGGGGGGAGCAGCCAGATGGTGGCGCTGTAACCTCTCAACACATTTCTCCCTCCGTCCTCACACCGCTGGAGGCAGAGGAAGACCCACCGCTAACTCACTTCTGATGAAACCTCTTCAGTTTGAGCTTCAGAGCTGCTGTGAGGTTTACCTAGGCTAACGACTCCCATAGACTTCAAGTCTTTATGCTAAGCTAACGGGAAATGCTAACCATAGGACCTGAACCTCTGGATGCTCAACATCTGGCCTCAGTCTGGGGGAAGATGGAGATTTTTGCCCAAAACGTTGCGGAGCTTTCGTTTAACTTCCGTCCTGTGGAAAACAAGCTGATTGAGCTGATTTTAGGTGGATCCTCCCTTTAATCCTAACCTCAGATTATGCAGCGGATCAGGCTGGACGACTTCGCTGCATCAGATCGGATTCAAAGAGCCGAGAGCTGATCTGGGATCTGAGGCGCTGCTCAGCTGTAGAGCCGGGGGTCGCCTAGACAACTAAACTGAAACACACACACACACACACACACACACACACACACACACACACACACACACACACACACACACACACACACACACACAGCGACGTTCTGCAGTTCAAATGTCTGATGAGCAGAATTAGATAACACACAGAGAGGTTTTTTTTTTTTTTACGTAAGTCTCTATTCTGTTCCCATCCAAGCACTTCGATCTGTTATGAAACACACACACACACTCACACACACACACACACACACACACACACACACACACACCCGTCATGAAAAGGCCTGTCGAGGTGGAAATCTACAGTTTCATATCTTTCGATTTTCTCTCGTCCCGGCTCTTTCTATTTCTTGCCCAGAAGACGAAGAAACAGAAAAAGAAGTAGAAGAAGAAGAAGAAGAAGAAGAAGAAGGAGGAGCGGAGAGCCGAGCCGCTCGCCGCCGAGCAAACCAGGAAGAAAGAACAAAAAAAAAAAAAAAAAAGCCACAGAAGAAGAAGCAGTAAGACGCCTCTAAAAGCATGAACTCCACTTTCCTGCGAGTAAAAATAACTTAAATCACTCACTGTGCCCCACTCAGGGTGTGTGTGTGTGAGTGTGTGTGTGTGTGTGTATGAGTGTGTGTATGAGTGTGTGTGTGTGAGAGAGAGAGAGAGAGAGAGAGAGAGAGAGAGAGAGAGAGAGAGAGAGAGAGAGACATAAAGAAGCAGTGCAGAGAGACAGACAGTTCTATATGAACAAGCTGAGACATTTGCACCCTTGTATTCATGTTTACTGTTTCTATGAACACACACACACACACACACACACACACCTCCCTCCTGTTTTCTCTTCTTAGCTCTGAGGCTTTAATATTTATTGTGTAAATATTTCCCACAGTATTTAACTTCCTGATGCAGTTTCATAATTATTTGCATCCAGAGTTTTTATTTATTTCCGTCTTTATTTGCCTTTAAGACAGAAAACAGTGTTTTTATGAAGTTTTAATATTCAGACAGGCAAATATGTGACCAAGAAAAGAGTTTTTGTTTTTTTTAAATAAAAAAGGGATTGTTAAGATCAGGATTTAAAAAAAAAACAAAAAACAAATTTATGTTTTGAGCCTCAAACATGCAGCTATTGGACAAGAAATCCTCCAGGGCATTAAGTCCTCTCTCTCTCTCTCTCTCTCTCTCTCTCTCCCTCTCTCTCTCTCTCTCGCCTCACATTATTTAAAAGCAGGAAGTGGACATGAGGAGTTGATATCAGACAGAAGTCGTTAATAATCAGTCAGACTTCACGGCTGACAGCTCGATCAATACGTGTTAACGTGATCAGCTTCCTCTCTGCCGACCAGGAAACCACGCCTCTGCTCCGTGATGTCATCATGAAACCAGGAAACCACGCCGCTGCTGCGTGATGTCATCATGAAACCAGGAAACCACGCCTCTGCTCCGTGATGTCATCATGAAACCAGGAAACCACGCCGCTGCTCCGTGATGTCATCATGAAACCAGGAAACCACGCCGCTGCTCCGTGATGTCATCATGAAACCAGGAAACCACGCCTCTGCTCCGTGACATCATGTGCAGTGAGAAGGAAAATAATAAGGTAACACAATAAGAGTGCAACAATTAACATTGGTTAATGTTAGTTAATGCCGTAATGGTTAATTAACTGTTAGTTAATGATTATTATGGCATTTACTAATGTTAATAATATCTACAATAACCCTTAAATAACATATAAATTAATACCTTAGCATGAACAGCATTAGTACATGATTCTTAGACACATTAGTTAATGGTTAGTTACCTGTTACTTCATGTTTATTACCTGTTACTTTATGTTTATTACCTGTTACTTCATGTTTATTACCTGTTACTTCATGTTTATTATCTGTTACTTCATGTTTATTACCTGTTACTTCATGTTTATTACCTGTTACTTAATGTTTATTACCTGTTACTTCATGTTTATTACCTGTTACTTCATGTTTATTATCTGTTACTTCATGTTTATTACTTGTTACTTCATGTTTATTATCTGTTACTTCATGTTTATTACCTGTTACTTCATGTTTATTACTTGTTACTTCATGTTTATTACCTGTTACTTCATGTTTATTACCTGTTACTTCATGTTTATTATCTGTTACTTCATGTTTATTACCTGTTACTTCATGTTCATTACCTGTTACTTTATGTTTATTATCTGTTACTTCATGTTTATTACCTGTTACTTCATGTTTATTATCTGTTCCTTCATGTTTATTACCTGTTACTTCATGTTTATTACCTGTTACTTCATGTTTATTAACTGTTACTTTATGTTTATTACCTGTTACTTCATGTTTATTACCTGTTACTTCATGTTTATTAACTGTTACTTAATGTTTATTACCTGTTACTTCATGTTTATTACCTGTTACTTCATGTTCATTACTTGTTACTTCATGTTTATTACCTGTAACTTCATGTTTATCACCTGTTACTTCATGTTTATTACCTGTTACTTCATGTTTATTACCTGTTACGTCATGTTTATTACTTGTTACTTCATGTTTATTATGGCATTAACTAACGTTAATTGTTGTCCTCTTATTGTGAAGTGTTACCAATATTAATCTGTGGATGGATATTCCAGTTCGCTGTTTGGGGGACAAGAGACAGAAACATTTCCCTTCAGCAGTTCTTGGCGGGGGACACTGAAGGTGGTGGCCACAGCGCCCCCTGTCTGCCATGGTTTCACCATCAGAAGTCTGAGCCTCCAAAATATATTGTTTGATTTAGAGTTAGATCATTTTGTTTCCAATGATTTTTTTGATGTGACAACTGTCCCTTTTCCCGGGACGGGGGGATTTCCGCCTTTGCTTTTGATAAAACTTTATACCCCATGCATATATATATTTTTTTGGTTGTAAGTTGTAAGGCACCTGTTTTTATATTTCTTATTTCTTCCTCTGTTTCCCTGTAGTTGGATTCTTGGCCTGAGAGCTGCAGCGGCGGCAGCTGACCCCGGCTCCTCCTCACCGATCAATAAAGTGTTTAAGATTCTGATTCTGATTGTGATTCTGATTTATTCTCCTCTGGAAACAAACAGCTGCTCTGGCCACCTGATGAAAATTAAAAGATATACTCTCTTGGATTAATGTGGCTCCTGACAAACTTTTAATCAACTTTCAGCTGCTTCTCACACTTTCAGCTAACTTTTTTTTTTTTTTTTTTTTTTAAATCTCAGAATGGATGGCTTTACGACTTGGCTGTTATTCATGGAAATTAAAAAAAAAATTTGTACACAGTCACAGTTATTTGTGCTGAACTTGTGATCGCCGCTCAGGACTGACCGAAGCACTCAGCAAAAAAAAAAAAAGGCCGAGTTTGAAAGAGTTTGTTGATCTGAGACAAACAGAAGCAGCTCCCTGATGCTTCTGTTTGGCTGCGGTTCAAAACGGGAAGCCTTTTCCAAACACAAACTGAATCTCTGACCAAATCCAGTTTGAATCTTACTGGATAAATAAATAATAAAAACAGAGTTTACTGAGGTTCTCTGAGGCCCGGTGCCTGTAGAAATGGGATTAGCTGTGTTTCCTGGCAGGAGCGCCGCGCCGCTCTAATCTCGGCTGATAATTCTCTCTGCGTCAGGCTGTGATGGCTATCGCTCCTCCGAGCCTTTTGTGTGAAGTAAACATATTAATTATTAATCCCAGATAATGAATAATACAAATCCACTCTGTCTTCATTTGTCAGCTGCCGCCAAACAAAGTCATATTTCATCCGAGGGCCGACAGTCTGGAACATTTTTCAGAAAAGGAAACGAAAACCGAAATTTACTAAACAACAAACAAACTTGTCCAGAGTTTTCCTCTCAGTCAGTTTGGTTCACAAGGCCTGAAAGACAAACTTTACACACACCGGACATCTGGGTGTGTGTGTGTGTGTGTGTGTGTGTGTGTGTGTGTGTGTGCTAGCACACCCAACAAACTAAATGGCTTATTAAATAAATAAATATTATGTACAAAATGAAATGAAATTAAAATTTAAAACAAAACAAAACAAATATTGTTAATACCTCTTAGGACAGTTACTTTCTCAGACTTTTATAATACATAAATAATAAATAATAAATAAATCAAACAATAACTAAAACAAAATAAAATACATTTCCTCAGATCAGGCTCTCATCATAAACATTTACATTTAACATTTAGACTGGCAGTTATGAAGAGAATAATAATAAAATCAAATAAGATCAACTCACCTAAACGAACAAACAAACAAACTGCTTTTTCCACATTTTATTTTTCATAGGATTATATTTTATTTTGTTTGTTTGATTTATGTTGCACACATTTTGTTTGCTTTTTATTTTTGTATTTGCTTGTTTGTTTACTCACCTGATTTTGTTTCTTTCTGTGTTGCTTGTGAAGCTCAGTGAGGCAACACCTTCAGCCTGTTGGAGCCACTGTAGGAAAAATATGGAGCCTTTAATATTAAGAGAAAACAAAAAACTTACCATGGTACTATATTTAATAATTAGATAATTAAAAATATATTAGCCCACCATAAAATTTTCCAAGAAAAAGTTTCCTACAAAAATAACAAAAAAAAAAAAAAAAAAAAAAAAAAAATACAGGAAAATTGGCAAAAATTTCCCTGCTAAAATAAACAGAACTGTGAATGTTGAGAGGCTGGAATAAACCCTTTAAAGTTGTCCATGTATTGGAGCTGGACTCCACCACAGGGGCCACCCTAAGGGTTGCCCCAGGCCCTCAGGTGTCTGCGGACGGCCCTGGACTGTTTTCCAGCTCCGTCTCCTTTCCTGAGGTTTGTTTTCAGTGTTGCTGTCATTTTCCAGATGTTTCCTCTTGCCACTTCACATTTTTCAGGATTTATTTCTGCTCTTCAGACCTTGACGGCCGCCGTCAGCGTCTTCCTGTCGCTTTGAAAACTTTGGAATAAAAGTGCTGATTGTCAGACCTGGTTTGAAGCTCGCCCTTCCTGCTAATTGGCATTCGACGTGCCGCAGCTCCCCTGTGTGGCCCTGAAAACTTCCTCTCTTTCATGGCGCCGTGCTTCCATCACTTTGTTCCCGTCTCTTCACCTTTTCCCGCTTCAAACGCCGTCCGGTTACAGAGCCGGAGCTCGTCGCAGCCGACGCTCAATTTCCCCAAAAGTTTAAAAGCCTCTCCTCTCCTTCATCCTCGCTTTCTGCTCGACCGGAACGGATTTAACCCGAGAAAAAAAAAAAAAAAAAAAAATGACGAGGAGATCAGAGCCGTCTGGCCTCACCTGCTCAGTCTGCAGCAGCTCAAAACTTTATTGAAAACGCCGTGCGGACAGCCTGCACACCTGCACGGAGCTGCCTCCAGCTCCCAGTGTCAGGGCCATGAGCCACCATGTTCAGATGGAAGACTAGAGTTTCAATATCATAATATCCTGACATGATGCCCCTTTTTATTATACACAATACACACAATACACACACATTTTTACAACTAGGATCAATGCATACAATTACAACCCCTGGCAACAATTATGGAATCACCAGTCTCAGAGGATGTTCATTCAGTTGTTTAATTTTGTAGAAAAAAAGCAGATCACAGACATGACACAAAACTAAAGTCATTTCAAATGGCAACTTTCTGGCTTTAAGAAACACTAAAAGAAATCAAGAAAAAAAATGTGGTAGTCAAGAGGGAAAAAATTATGGAATCACTCAATTCTGAGGAAATTTTTTTTGCCAGGGGTTGTATATGTAATGCACAAATTTTTACAAATTTCTAATGAACATCTTTCTTATTTCTTGTTTCTATTTCTTCTTCTGTTTCTTGTGATTTCACTTGTAATTTGCAGTTCTCCATGTTCCTTGTTCCTTCATTGGGTTCCAGGTGAGCTATTAAAAATGTTTTCTGATGGTTTATAGATCGAGACATTAATCCATTCACTGAGGAAATAATCTGCACATTAATCCATTCACTGAGGAAATAATCTGCACATTAATCCATTCACTGAGGAAATAATCTGCACATTAATCCACAAGGAAAAGAATAGTTAGCTGCTGCCGCCACCAAATAACTCCAATAAACATGAAGAACCTTTAGGACTTTAAAGAACCACATACAGTGTGTGGAGAACCAGCCCCTAAAGAAAGAGGTTCTTCAGAGGCTGATGGTACAGAACATTCGGAGGAACCCTTTAGGAACCAGTGTTTTCCTGAGAGCATCATTCTTTGATCGATCACATCCAGTCGGTTTTATTGTCAGAAGTTTTTTGAAAAGTCTCTTTGAGCAGCTCAGACTTAGAACCATAGAGCTAGAGTAAGTAGAACCTGCAGGCTTTAGCAGCTGTAGCTCTCAGATCACAGACAGTGTTTTTTTTTTTTTTTTTTTTTTTTTTTTTTTTTTAGCTTTTCTGATGACAAAAAAAAAAAAAAAAAAAAAATCCTGCGGTGTTCCACAGGGCAGCTGCTTCGGTCCACTTTTTTTTTCTATTTTCGTAAAGGATCTACCTGTTAAAAGCGATAAAGTTATGTATGTGGACGACTCCGCT
>NC_043990.1:1802116-1812116 GCF_902150065.1 Myripristis murdjan
AAAGAAAACACAGACTGACAGACAGAGAGCGAGCGAGCGGGCGAGCGAGGTGTGCTTCGCCAGCGGCCCGGACAGAAACCTCCGTCTGACCTCGTGACCCCGCAACCAACACCGAGCGCCCGCAGACACACACACACACACACACACACACACACACACACTGCTGCACACACGTACACACACACACACACACACACACACACACACACACACACACTGCTGCACACACGTACACACTTGAACACAAATATTATCTTAATACAGAAAAAACAGGCAGGAGTGTCGGAGTTTGCATCAGCTGCCTGAATCTTTTTATTCTCAAAAAACCAAAACATAAAAGATAAAAAATAAAAAATACAGAATAAAGAGAATAAAGTTGTAAATTTGTTTTTTAAAGTTATTTTTTTAAAAGATTTAGCAGCAAACCAGCCTCTTGGACGCACTGAAACTGAGTTTTGTGGAAGATTTAAGCAGAGACTCACAGCTACAGACTTCAACTGCTGTTCCTACTGCAAACAAACAAACAGACAAACAAACAAACAAACAAATATCACACATTAACGCTTCATAAATGAACACACCTTCATTCACTGCAGTGGAAAGCCTCTTAACATTAAACATATTAACGTCACAGTGCACAGCGCCACCTGCTGTCACTGCACACCTGACAGCCACGCCCACACGGCTCCGGGCTCTTCACAATAAAAGCGCAGAGGTGCAGAGTTTAGCCGACAGATTCGCATAAAATCTCACATCATCAGTAACAATTTGGACTCGGAGGCGTTTTCAAGCCATTTTTCGTGGCTTATGAGTCGTTTTTCTGTGGAATAAACATATAAAATAATAAACATATAAAACACTTAAATAACAGCATCACGTCTCTGAGTGGCTCTTAAATGGCAGAGCAGAGACTCTTATTTGAAACCAAACTGAAGATTCAGACGACATGAACCTCATCAAACCTCCCTCTCTCTCTCTCTCTCTCTCTCTCTCTCTCTCCCTCTCTCTCTCTCTCTCTCTCTCTCTCTCTGTAATGATGAACAGATGGGAACGCTGGAGAAACGATGATAGGAGGTCAAAAGCTTGGCTGCCGTGGTTACCGTCTCTCAGGTAACCAGATCATCACCGCCTGTAACTCTCCTCCTCCTCCTCCTCTCTTCTCCTCTTCTCTCCTCTCTTCTCCTCCTTGACCTTCTCTACTTGTTTTCTTCCCCATTTTCCTCCCTTCTTACGGTTTCTCTTCCTTTCATCATCCCTTTTTCTTTTTTCCTCATCATCTCATCCCTTCCTTCCTTCCTTCCTGTCTCTCCTTTTTCACCTCTCCTCGGTCTCATCCTCTATCCCTCCATTCCTCCTCCTCCTCCTCTTCCTTTTTGTCTGCAGCAGGTCGACTAAACTCTCTGGAGAAAAAATCCAAGATGGCGGCTGATTAAAATCTGCTAATTAGCGGTGATGATGGTTAATTAATAATTAGCATTCATGTGTATCATTCACACAGTGTGGTGACAGCGGGCCAACGTGTTAATCCAGCTGTGATTATGGATTAACCCAACCGCATATTTTACATTTCTACTTTAGAAATCTGCACTGAAAAAAAAAAATCCTCATCTGGACAAATAATCCAGTCTCAGTTTCAGGATTTAAATCTTGTTTTTCACCAGTGGGATGAGATAATCCCACACGTTTCTAATGCTAATGAACCTGTTTCCAGAATTTTGTGTCATTTTCTTTATTCTCATGGCCGATCAGCCTTATTCTGGGAAAAAAAAAAAAAAAAAAAAATCCTGAGACAAGTGAAACTGACCTGGAAACGAGTGGGATTATCTAATCCCACAGTGAAGATGAGACTGAACGGCTTCATAACAGTGGGATTTTTTTTGCCTTGGTGGATTATTTTGCTGACTCCAGGCTCGTATCAGGTCTGGAAGCTGCACGTTCCGTCTGGAAAAGTGCAGAAGCTGTGATGCGGTCACACCTGGCAGCACCTGTGATGTCACGTGGGAGCGAGCAGGTGTGCTGCCGCGACACGCTCAGAGTGCACACACACCGCCACACACACACCGCCACACACACACTGAGGAAAAAAAACAACTCAAAGAGGTCATCTGATGTGTAAAAACAAAGAGCAACAAAAATTTACTTCAAGAAAAAAAGTGCAAAACCTGAAAAAGTGACAGGAAGCAGCTTCTCATCTCATTTCATCCTGTTATAAACACTCAATAAAAAACTGAGTTACTTGTTAAAATAAGTTTTTATTTGCAGCGTCAAAATCACATTTCTGTCCGTTCAAGGCTGGGGGTCTTCAGGGGGTCAAAGGTCAACAGCAGAAGCCAAACAGAAGAGGTGAACATCATCTGAATCTGAGCTGTGTGTTATTATAGTCATGAATCTGTAATGAACACTGTGTTTTGATCAGATGCCTTTATTTTTATTTATTTAGAGTGAAAAATGACTGGTTTCACACTAACTCTGAACCTCCGTCGGAGCGTGTTGTTCTTCAGGGTTTTGCCTTCTACCTGTTTGTACTTACTGTATATTGTTGTATATTGTACATAGGTTGTACATTGTATATAGGAATGTTATATATACTTTCTATTTTATCTTTATTTTATTTTTTTTAACTATTTTATTCTATCTATTTTTTACATGCACAGTGCCGGAGTTGTTGCAATTACATTTCACTGCTGCTGCACCCGTACATTCATGCATGTGACGAATAAAACTTGAACTTGAACTTGAACTTGATTGTTATGATGGGAGTTTATGAAGCCATTCCCATGTTCAGTTGTGTCTCATAAGTTGTTGCAGCAGTTTTTTATGTTGATACCGTTTGTTACACAGGTTTGGTGCAAGTTGAACCATTTTTGGTCACAAAATCCTCCCAAAATCCCAGATTACATCACCAAGACCCTGAGGGACACCACAGAAACATCCAGGCTCTGATTTGGTGTCAAAAACTTTGGAGATTTGGAGATTTCTGTAAGAATTGTATTTTTTGGAGGTCAAGGCAGCAGCTGGAATCAGATATGCTAGTTTTTCATCGATTCCTTCGGTTCCTTAGGAGGTCTAGTTTGGTGTGACAGCAGTATCTTCACTCCGGCGTTAAAAGCGATGTGGCTTCCTCCTCTGGAAGACAGCGAGCTGACGGGTTAAACGAGGAGAGGCTGTGATTGGCTGTCAGGGCCGAGGTGTGTCTCAGGTGTGTGTGCTGCTTCCCAAACCCCAAACACAAAACCATCAGAAACTGGCGCCTTCGGGCTCCGAGCTTCCCTCCGGAGGAAGATCCGCTCGCCGCTCCGCCGTTCGTTTGTCTGAGGAAGACGAGCGGCGCTAAACGAGGCCGAGAGCCGCCGGCGCCAATCTGACTAACGAGGGAGTTCGTTTTCGACACGCTGCCAAGCCGTTTAGGACACAAACCTATACCTTTATTTAAACCCTGTAAAAAAACAAAAATCATTTAGTCTCACTGAGTAGAAAAAAAAAAAGTTCCTCTTTAACAAAGGTAAACAACCTGCCAGTGGGATGAGATAATCCCACTTGTTTCCAGGATTTTCTTGGATTAAGTTTCATTTGATCCTGGTGGCTGATCGTAGAGTCGTGACTCCCTGAGGAGGTAAACTTTATTGATCCCAAACTGGGAAATTCACAAAACACTGGCTGTCAGAAGTGGGATTCGAACCCACGCCTCCAGGGGAGACTGCGACCTGAACGCAGCGCCTTAGACCGCTCGGCCATCCTGACTCCGCCTGCATGTCAGACTAAGATTACAGGGTCATTCTCTGATTTGATTCTCTGATTTGATTTCATTTGAATGAATTTTCTTGGGCTTCTCACAGTGTGTTTAGTTTTTAGTTTGTGTTAGTTCATTTTATTTCAGCTAAAGAAAATGTTACCAGTAGTTTGTTTTCATGTCAGTTTAAAAACATCATAGTTGAAAAGTTGAAAAATAAAATAAAAAAACAAAAAATGAAAAAAAAAAAAACCTATATATTTTTCAGCTTTTGAATCTTTCTTTTCTTCAAACAGGCTCAGAAACTCTGCCGGTGGGATGAGATAATCCCACCTGTTAGAGCAGGTTCACTTGCTTCTGGATTTATTTATTTTTTTTATCTTGTTGGAGGAAAATCCAGATTTGAAGGCTGGAGATGAGACTGAATGAGACTTTTTTGCTTTCTCTAACCAGGGAAAGCTTTCACCGTATCTGCTGATCGAGTTGCACATCTCTAAAATATTAAAATATTAAAGATCCCAATCTGTAACAGTATTTTTTCCTCTGTAAAGCGAGGGCTGATTTATTGCGTTCTGTCGTCTCGTCTCGTGTTCCTGACTCTGTTTGTAATCGCATCACGTTTTTTTTTTTTTTTTTTTTTTTTTTTTCCTCCATGCGGTGAATCTCATCTCAGAGCGGCTTCCCTTTCATCTTCAGATAAATCTCATTTCTGAGGCGGCGGACGGACGGACGGACGGCGGCGGGACTCGTGAGGC
This sequence comes from Myripristis murdjan, assembly GCF_902150065.1. NCBI lineage: Eukaryota > Metazoa > Chordata > Actinopteri > Holocentriformes > Holocentridae > Myripristis > Myripristis murdjan. The sequence goes on from NC_043990.1 coordinate 1,806,602, forward strand.
GTTCGCGGGCCCACCGGGAACTCCGGAGATAAATCTGGACACACTCAGGCAGGAATGTACCGGAAACTCCGCTGACTCACCCTTTTCATTTGCACAAACACACACAACCACTTGTTTTTTTTTTTTTTTTTTTTAGACTGAAAAGCCTTAAAATATCAGCATTCACCACAGCGAGCCGCTCCAACGGGACAAAACAGCAAAACAAGCCTGTTTTTCTGGTTTATATGTGTGTGTGTGTGTGTGTGTGTGTGAGTGTGTGTGTGCACTCATGGATGTGTGACGTGGCTCAGACGCCAGATGTTGATGTGGGATTCAAACCCCCAACCTAAAACACACCGAAAACCTTCCTCAAAAAAAAAAAAAGAAAAAAATATGTACCGTACACTGAAATAACTTTACTGCAACTTTATTTTTTTCCAAAGGTGAATCATTTTTTCCCAACAACATTATATTTTATAATAATAATAATAATTGTGTGACTCACTGGTGGACAGTTTGTTCGTTCAGAGGCCACTCACACTGGCAAGTTTGATCCGCGCCCAAGCACGATTGCCCTTAAAATCCGGATTCTTTGATCAGTGTGATCCTCCGTATCGTGCTTGAATACAGTTCACTTCCCCCGCTCTGGCACGGTTGGAAGGGGTGTGCTTCAGCGCGGTACGGGCGCGTACATGAGCACATGCACGGTCACGCACGCAGTGCGCGGATGTAAATCATGCAACTTTCCTCCTGCCTCTGCAAAACTGTTTAATGTGCGCAGCGCGATTACCGGTGAATGGCCGCGTTGCGCAATCAATAATCAACCATGTTGTCTGTGTCACTGTCTGTTGTGCTGCTGCAACCGCGTATAAACAAAAGTCGGTTTATAATGAAAGTACAGCAGTCTGTGTGCGGAGATCCGGCAGACCTGGTGCTGGCCGGCACCGCGTCGGCACCGGCCAGCACTGGCCGCGGCACCGCGCGGTGTGCGGCCACCCGGTCACCCGGTCTGCCGGATCTGACAGGTGCCGCTCCGGCTGTCAGTTGGACCTTTCTGAAGGAGGAGGAAGTTACCTCCGAAACTGTCAAGGTAAATAAACATCCCATGTCTGATTAAAAGGACCAAAAACGTTTTTTAGTTAAAAGGAAGACATGATGTATTTGAACTACATTGATTTATAATGACGTCGGGCCATGCCTGTTGTTGTCGTATTTCAACGTGATGACGTGCACACCGGGGGCAATCGTGCTTGGGCGCGTTTGGGAAAAAGGCAATGTGAGTGCAGGCCAGCCGGGGACTGGAGAGGGGGGGATTTTGGCTTTAGCACGATACGGACTCAAACTTGCCAATGTGAGTGGGCCCTCAGTGATGGCTGGTCCAGGACAGCGCTGGCTCCCAAACTGGGGCCCCGACTTATAAAAGCACGGCTAAATGTCCGTCTCTCTGAGTGGACATCGAAACGTCCAGCAGGGGGCGGTGATGCACCGTCGACTGATGCCGACCGCCGTGAAACGACGCAGACGAAGGCGAATTTAAAATAAACCTCCAGGAAAACGATGCCTGGTTCTGCACTGCTAACAAAGCCTGGGCAGGTAAAGCAAAACAAAAACGAGAAAATATGACGAGGTATATCTCGCCCTCGGCTTCATCAGCGCAGTGAAAATGAAAGAAGTGAATGCTGTTCCACGGTAAAAATGATCAACATGCACGCTGCAGTGTCACCTTTAATCTTTCCACTCTAACAGTGACTGGTTCCTTGTTTAGTTTTGTTTAGTTTTGCAGTGAAGGCTCATTTATGCTCCTTTAAGAATTAAAAAAAAAGTCCATTTCAAACAATGAAGCCGTCTCTGCCCACGCGCTTCAGAGCCTCCTTTATGTCGGCGTGGATGTTCAGCAGTAAATCCACCAGAGGGCAGCACCGAGTCCAGAGTTTCTGACAACAGCAAACATGGCGGCGGTGGTGGAGGAGGTCATAATAACGGAGCTGCTAGCTGCCTGTGAGGTCATTGAACACACCGTCACAGGAGGACAGACAGTTCTCTTCTCTTGGCTTGGCTGTTCAGCAATGTACCGGTGCAACCTCCTCATTTTGCATTTTTTTCATAAAATAGGTTTTTCCAGTTATTAGGCTACTTTGTTTTTGTCAACACCGTCACTGTAATGTAACATATTGTAAGCATATTCATTTAAAACCAATATAACTGCCTCTGACGGTGGTGACAGTGGCCTCATTAAAACATACATTTCCAAAATTTATACCACTCAAGTCAATGGCTTCTTGCTTAACACCTTTATTTAACTATTTGGGACAAAAAATAAGAATCCTGAGCTCTGTTATAAGCATTTTTCAGACTTCAGTCATCACCGTCACACAGAAAACCTGACGGTGGTGACGTCTGACGGTGGTGACAAAAACCTGCTCTTTCACATGATCAGCATGAGTTGTTCACATTAGCCAGCTTGTTTTCGCCCTGTTGCTACCTGCATCAGACCTCTTCTTAAAAAGTATACATTTATTCCATAATCTAATTTAATATTTTTTATACAAAAGTGACAGTGTTGACATGTTATGGTTGTGACAGTAGCAGTGTCCAAAAATATGAAGAGATTTAAGAGAAAACAGCAAACTTCCAGGAGCCTGAGCGGTCTTGAAGCATGCAGTAGAGCTGAAGGTTTGAAAAGGGCTCCTCAGGAATGTAATTGACCTTGTAGTTTTTTTATTATTATTTTTTAAATAAATATCTGACGGTGGTGACGAATATCTGGGACACATTTTGAGCAACCACAAAATAATAGTAAATATTGTTCAAAACCCATCGTTTGTAGTTTTTAATACATATTATGATGTACTCTTTCATGTGGTAAAGATATTATTCAATGAAATTATTACTTTTTGTTGTTTTAATCAAGTTGAAATGATTATCTCCTATCCGAGGACAACTGGTTTTGTAGGTCATGGGCCAACATATAATCATTAAACTAATAAAAATTAAAAATAAACCTATAAAAGAACCTTACAAATGTGCAAAGGACCCCCTGATTATGCCCTTGATTCTTTTTATTCATTAAAATGTAAATTTCCAGCAGAAATAGCATTTTTCTTAGTGAGACATGATTTATCCAAATTCCCAAGAACCAGTGTTATATATTTCTTCTTCACGTCTCGCTTCTTGAAAACCGCCACAAATACAGACCAAACGAATGCAGAGAGTGAACAGACGCCTCCATCGATATCGTGACGCTGAGCAGAGGTGAGCGTTCAGGTGTCACATTCTGACGCTGCAGCTCTGTAATAATTACACATCAGCTCTGTAGGAGTTTACATGCAAAGCTCATGTCTGAGTGTGTTCATGACATGCATGTAGGGTGGGGTAATATTTTAAAGGAGGGGCCAGGCAGAAAATGTTTGGGAGTGCTCCGCCGCGATCCGTCTGTCGTCCCCACCCCCCCTCACTGTGAACAGGACCTGGAGCTACCTGCCGCCCTCCACCCGGGGCAGCGGCCATGTTGCTCCTGCAGAGTCCCGCGGCCCCGGACACGGAGGTGCTGATCCTCCACCGATTCACACTCGGCTGCCAAGCGGCCCGGGGCCCGCTGGAGGTCGCGGCTCGGTGAAGCCGACAGGGTGCAGTCATCCGCAAAGAGCATGAAGCTGCACCGCCGAGGCCCCGCCGCTGGCCGCCCTCCAGCCCCGCCTGCGCCTGGAAGTCCTGCCGCATGAGGAGCCACGAGCAGACCTGGAGCCCGGCGCCGGCTGGGACCCGCTTTGACTCGGAGCCGACGTCGTGAACACACCTCTCACCGCGGGCTCGCCGGGACCAGATGGCCCGCAGCACCCCGTACCCCCTCAGGTCCCCCCTGCTGCCCCCCCAATCATCAGAGTTCACCTCAGAGAGCCGAGTGTGATTACCTCCACCAGCCCAACCAACCCCCACCAACTAACTAACCCAACCAGCCTCCACCAGCCCCCACCAGCCCCAGCCAGCCCCGGCCGTCCCGCTCAGGGTGCGACGCTCAGCCGCTGAAACCGAAAAGATAATGAGAGAGAAAATCCAGAGGGACGTCGGCTCAGATTTCAAAGTAAAACAACAGATTTGATCACCAGACATCAACCGTGTGAGGTTCGTGTAACGGGAAGTGTCTGTATTTGGTTTTGTTCCAGGTAGGAATATGTTTATTGTTTTATTGTTGTTATTCATTCTAACAGACTCCTTTAGCTTAGATAGCAGCTGCTGCTGGGAAAAAACAAACAAAAAATCAGTCAACTTTTTTTTTCTTTTATTTATGAAAACAGATCTTGGAGCAGGTAAGTCCAGGATGTTTGTGGATTTGTTCCTGCAGCTGCTGAGGTGAACAGTCTGCTTTCCTGTGTGCATGGAAAGATAGATAGATAGATAGATAGATAGATAGATAGATAGATAGATAGATAGATAGATACTTTATTCATCCCGAAGGAAATTCCCAGTTTTCAGCAGTATCCACAGATTACAAGATTAAATAAATAAAAAAATAAAGAATAAGAGATGACACTAGAGATCTAAGTACAACAATGTGCAAAAAATGTGCAAAATACCGTGTGCATAGGTGTATACAATGTGCAGATTTAGAAGAAATAGAAGAAATGCAGTGTAAATGCAGTGTGTGAGCCACCAGCTGTCATGTCACCTTCATGAAAACACTGAGTTCAGCAGCAGGTTACAGGTTTGACATGTCAGAAATGTTGAATTTCATGCAGAGGAGCCCGGCAAATTTTTGATGAAAAGAAATGAAAAGATGGATAAATGAGATTAGGAGCATGTATATGAGGAAATTAAGAGCTCATATGTTCAAATTTAAGACATTAAAACCCACGTTCCTCCTGCAGGCTCACAGCAGATCCAGCGCCTGAATCTGACTCTGCTGCCGCTCTCGCTGCAGAAAATGGCGAAAATGACTAAAAAGCGGTGAGTTTTTGATGTGAAGCTCCATCAAACACGCGGCGGCGGCGGTGGCGGCGGCGGCGGCGGCGTCTCGTTGTGACTGAAGCAGCTCCAGGATCAGTTTTCTGAAGCCTGACCTGATCACTGTCTCTGACGTCTGAGCACAAATATGTCATTTTCTGTTTGAGGGCAGATTTGTCACACACACACACACACACACACACACACACACATACACACACAGATATAATACACGAGCCTTTGCTTTCTTTTGTTTTAATCTGTATTTTTGTTTTTTGAGCTTTGTGACAGCTCTTTTTCCTGTGATGCCTCTTTATCTCTGTCAGACGGCAGCCTGGAGGGGATCAGGTGTGTGTGTGTGTATGTGTGTGTGTGTGTGTGTGTGTGTGTGTGTGTGTGTCTGTGTGTGTGTGTGTGTGTGTGTGTCTGTGTGTGTGTGTGTGTGTGTGTGTGTGTCAGCCTGTCTGTCTGATGAAGATCCTCTCGAGGTCGTGGAGATTCAAAACCTTTGAAAAACATTTCTTCTCGCTCTCTTCATTCACCGTCTAGCTCGCTCGACCACTGCTCTCTCTCTCTCTCTCTCTCTCTCTCTCTC
>NC_043990.1:1817116-1832116 GCF_902150065.1 Myripristis murdjan
GAACACATGACTGAGTTATACTGTGTGTTTTCTTGCGTTTTTGTGTCTCAACGACGTGATGCAATAAATAATTCATCCGTCTACCCAGGCCAGAGAGATGAATGGATGGACAGATTTGTCGATGGCCGGCTCTCAGCAGCTTCGTGCTCGTCTCTATGAAACAGCGTGGAGGCTCCTGGCTGCCGGCTAATGAGGAGCCTGAGCGCTAAAGAGCCCGAGCCAAAAGCCTCGGTCGTCTTGTTAGTTACAGACATATGGACGGAAAAATGCCTGGCTCGCTCCGGCTCTGCTCCTGTTTTTCCCTTTCATTAGCTGGGCTTAACTTCCAAGTATTTGTATGCAAATTCCCACATAACGAATCAGAGGAGCTGAGCGCAGGCGAGCGAATTCGATACACTTTTCCTTCACGCTGCACAAAAGTTTTCTCTCTCTCTCTCTCTCTCTCTCTCTCTCGGTGGAAGTTGTTTGTGAAGACGTTTTGCTGCAAATGGAAAAGCGTCTCTTGGATGAACCGGGAAGCAGAATCGGTGTAATCAGGCCGACGAGCGGCTCAGCTCCTCTGCACGGCGGCTTTCATGGTTTGAAATGCCTGTAAAACGTTCTCTTCTGATCACACCCTCCAAAAATATCAGATATGTCGTTTCCAGCATGTTGAAGTGACTGTATTGTTTCTATGAGCAATATGGCCGACAGCAGAGCCCGCATGCATGTGATGTCAGATTAATAAGATGGTACGTTGCATTAAAATCCAACATTTTCACTCAACTCGATCACATTGATGAAGTTTGAGTAGCATTTCGTTCATGTAAATAAACCGTCACACAAAACATTTCTAATACAATCAAAATACATGCAGCAACCGGCGAGCTTTATGAGAATAACTTGCAAAATACAGAACTTCAGTTTATTATCCTCTTCTATTTACTTTTCTGTCTGTTTGAGATTAAATTCAATTCATAATCACTGGAAAAATGTCCCATTGGATCGAAAGCCCGGTAGTGTTGTCCCAAAAATAAATGTCCATTACTCTGAAGGGGGGAGATTTTTTTTTTTCTTTTGCTGAGATAACGATGTTTTAGGGTTAGGGTTTAGGGTTTTTGTTTAGAATTACGGTATTAGTCCAGTAATTTTAGGCCAAAATTGGGGTCAACCTCGGACAAACTGCAAGAGAAGCAAACTCAACTGATTTTGTATCCTCAGTTTGTCCTGAGTGAGGGGAAAAAAAGTCCCAAGAAATCCCATTGATGGAAAGTTTTGAAAATCACCTATTTATGACCACATATTACCAAGAAACACTGTTTTATCACAGAACAGATATTTAAACAGTGAATTAAAAGGTTACTAACCTTTTAATTCACTGTTTAAATATCTGTTCTGGCATTTATTCCTTATATTCCTTATTAGCGCATATCAAATCAGATAATGTGTGATATGCATGTGTAAACAGAATAATTCAAAGAACTTGTAATTGACTTTTTTTCTTGTCTTTGTGTGTGTAATCAACTTGTGAATTTTTATAGTGATATCTGAAAGTCAAATTTTGATCCCTTTCCCCTGTGTGTTAAAAACAGTGTTTTTTGGTAATATGTGGTCATGAATAGGTGATTTTCAAAACTTTCCACCAATGGGATTTCTTGGGACTTTTTTCCCGTCACTCAGGACAAACTGAGGATACAAAATCAGTTGAGTTTGCTTCTCTTGCAATTTGTCCCAGGTTTTTTTCATAGACTGACTGGACTATATGGTTCAGGTTAGCATTGTGATTAGGGGTTAGTCACAAGCCGGTTCAGGGACGGATCCACTGGGGTGGCCTGGGCTGCCAGCTGCCACCCTAAAAACAGGCCTTGGAACTAATGTGTCTGAGTGCCAGTGAACGTGTCATGAGACGACCACCCTTTAACTCCCCAATGAATATTTCTCTAGAGCCGTCCTGAGCTGTTTGGGCTAATGTTTGGAAAATGCTGTAGAAAATGAACATGAATCAATTAAACATTGAGTTGCCATCCTATGAAACGAAAAGGTAAAACCCTTAAAGTCACTGAAACAAATCACCAGCCAGCGGACTGACGGACTGACGGGCTGACGGGTCGAGTGCGGGACGTTTTTGTGGGAAAACAGGCCGTCGGGCGAACGGCATGGCATCATTTCCACTGAGGACGTTTTCCAAAAGGTTTGTCTTTGGTGACCAAAGACACAGTTTGAGTTTGCAGCGCAGACTAAAACAGAGGGGGGCGTTCAGGTGCTTCTTCTGGGTAGGAAACTTTTCATGCAAGGTGACAACCTGCCCTTGAAAGACTCTTTCCATTTTCTTTGCGTTGGTTTTCTGATTGATAGAAAGCATTTTTCATCATCTCTGGCCTAAAAATGCACATGATTAACATTTTATTGTCTTGTTTTTTTGTTTTTTTTTGTGCACCATTTTTTAAAAGTTCTGCATGAACTTTCTTGGAGGGCTTTAACTTTGATGGGAACGTGGCTCTCCAACTTCCTCCTTCCTCTCTCATTTTATGGAAGGAGCTGCTAAAGTCGCATATGGCCTGACCACATACACTCACACCTCCACGCCTCCATCCGTCCATCCATCTCTCTCTCCCCTCGCTCGCCCCCTCTCCCGTGGTTTGAGATCTTAATTGCCCATATGGCTGAAGCGCTCACACCTTCATCAGTGTTTCCAGCCATCCATCGCTCCATCCGTCTCTCTGTCTCTGACTGATGGCAGTTTGTGTTGGTTTGGACAAATGAAGGCTGCAGAGGCTCCGCAGTTTCATCCCAAATCTCCAAACAGCCTCAGCTGGTGTAATCATGGAGGTCTGTTGGAGAATTAGCATAATTACCTCATTAATAAGCTGCAATAACAGACGAGTCACTGTCGTCATGCAAAAGCTTTGTACCTTCAATTTAGATGATTTTCCTGTTTTAATTTCAGTTGAAGGATTACCGAATTGTGTTTCCTAAAACCAGGATCAGAGCTTATCCATGTTTCTGAAATCAGGATGTGATGTTTTCATGCACAAACACACAAACAGGATACAACACAAACCTGATCACAGTCAATTCATAAGAAAACAAAACTCCCACTGAGGTGCACTGGTTTGATAGAGTGTTGATCTTGAGGATGTTCCATGTGTTTGGTGAACAAAAACTCATTTTCAATTTAATTTTGATTCATCAGTTTCATCGTGGAGGGTCTTTAAAGTGGCTGCAGATCGTCACCGTGGTCACGAGGCGCTGCAGGGCCGGTGAATGTCAGGAGGAGCCCCTTCAGCCTCGTGAGCCGCCGTCCCGCCGAGGTGCCGCGGCGGCGAGGGCGGGATCTCCTCCGCCAGGCGGCGCCGACGGCCCACAGCCTCAAACCGCCAGAACAAAACCAAAAACCATTCATGTTTCCAGTGTCGTGCCGCTCGATCCCACAAGCAGACCGCTGAGACTCTGCTTAGCTTCTAACAGCCAAAGAGGAATCACGGCGAACGGCTTCCAGCATCTCGAACACGAGCAGGCTGAGCCGTGTTCAGCTGACGTGACTTTCGCTGTTTTGTTCTGCAAAATAACTTAAATGAGGAAGAACTCAGCGACTGAACCTGCCTCCGGACGTCCCGGGCGCTCTCTCCGCCCAGGACGCCGTCCATCAGGTCGCACCACGGGAGGTTTTTCCTTTTGGACACCACTTGGTGCTCTAACTGCCTCGTACTGAGAGCTCGCTTTTTTCAGTTTTCTCAGTTTTTGGCAGGCCTGTCCCATCATGTGTTGGATCCCCACCCCTGCCAGCTCTCTCTCTATATACCATATAACGTCCTCATTTCCTCAAACTTGATTTTATGTTGGACAGCAGAGCCCTGATGTCCTTGTCCTCCATTTTTCTTTCCTCTTTTCTGCCACAAAGCGAGCTGCTGCGCTATCATCAGGTGCACCGTCGCCCCGCCCACAGCCAGGTAAACCCCGCCCACCAGCCTTAGCTCCGCCTCCGAGCTCGGTCAGCCCTGTCTGGCCCATAGGGAAACTGGGCGGGACAGTCCCACCGAGGAGCCAGCAGAGACCAGCACTGCAAAAAGTCAAAATCTTACCAAGATTATTTGTCTTATTTGAAGTAAAAATGTCTTATTTCTAGTCAACATATCTCATTACACTTAAAATAATGGAACAAGCAAATTTTTACTTGTGACAAGTAAAAATTTGCTTGTTCCATTGGCAAAATTTGTTTCTTGTTTCAAGCTAATTTTCACTTGTTTCAAGTAAATTTTCACTTGAAACAAATGAAAATTGTCTAAAGACAAGTTATTTCTGAGGTGATCATGTCTTATTTTAAGTGTAATGAGATATTTTGACTAGAAATAAGACATTTTTACTTGAAATAAGACAAATAATCTTGGTAAGATTTTGACTTTTTGCAGTGAGGGGAGGCCGTGGAGAACCAGCCTGCAGCACGAGCGCACAACATTCAGAAAGCCAGGAATCGAACGCTATATATTCTACTGTGGTTGGCGACTGCCCCGCGCTGCCCCTGATGGACAAAACCCTGAACTGCACTCTGTTTTCCTGCCTGACAGCAGCCGGTGGACGAGGTTCAGCTGTAAATCTCTCCAGGCTTTGATATCCAGTGTCATTTATTCAGAAACTTTCCAGTGAACACACTGTGACTCTGAGCCCCACATGCTGCGCAAATCCCCTTTAATTCCTCCTCCATAATTGCGAGCAGAGGGTCTCTTATTAGTGGAAAACTCCCTTATTAAAATGTGTGAAACTGACCTTATTCCAGTGTGAAATGAAACAGTATCATCCCAGCCCAAATGCTGTGGAAATCAGGTCTGACTCTCTGTTCATTTTTTCACAAATTAATTCATGCATCCTTTCTTTAACCTGACAACAATAACTTACACTAATAAGACTGACAGCACCTGTGATATTTGCATATAAAGATGATTTTTTTTTCCTCCACCAAACGCAGCAGCATCATTATCCCCTGTGCAACGCGAATCAGCTCTAATTCCTCTGTGTAATTCCGAGCGGTGGCTCTCTTATTAGCAGAAAATTACCTCATTATAATCCCTTAAAATGACCTAATTCCAGACTGAAATTAAACAATATCATTCCATCCACACGATATGAAAAACAGGTCTGATTTCTAAGTAGATTTTCAAAGCTGACAGATTTGAAAAAAAAAAGAAAAAAAAAATTGCTTTGTAAAAGTTTTTGGTAAAATTGATTGTTATCACAGTTTAACCCCGTCATTATCCCTGACTAATGTGAATCAGCTCTGTAATCCCTCTTGTGCAATTCCTAGTGCATCCCTTTGGTAAAATTTGTAGAAAAAAATAAAAAAAATAAAAAAAAAGAGCTGTTTCCAATGTGAAATGTAATATTATCCATCTATCACATGCTCTTTACATCAGCCGGCGCTCGGCTGTAATTAGCAGCAGGGGGCCTGTAAGACGGCGAGGCATTAGCATAAAAATCTCAGAAATTATTCCGAGCTTAAATTTAACATTACCAGTCCGTCCACATGCTATGTAAATCAGGTGCAGTTCCTCCTCTGTAATTAGTGGCAGTGAAGCCTGTAATGCTGGAAGTGCTGGCACGGAAAAATGTGCATATTACCACAATCTGAAATCTTATCAGTCCGTCCACATGCTATGCAAATCAGCTCCGTAATTAGTCACAGCGGGTTTGTATCGCCGGCGGCGTTTGTGTGGAGAAGAATTTTATGTTTTTTTTGTTTTTTTTTTCAAAAAATAAATATTATTCCATCCTGGACGCCGGCCTTATCGGTGCATCCACATGACATGTAAATCAGGCGGCGTGCGACGCTGACAGCAGGCCCCAATCAGGTCCTCTTTCTCACCTACAGAGGTCTATTTCCTCTCCTCCTCCTCCTCCTGTGGAGCGAGGGATGAAGAGGAGGAGGAGGAGGAGGAGGAGAGCCATCTGTGGAAGAGGAACATGCAGGGAAGAACAGATTGTAGGGAAGGAAGGAGGGAACGTAGAAGATAGGAGAGGGAGGAGGAGAAGGAGGAGGAGGAGGAGGAGGGGGAGGAAAGGAGGAAGGAGGGAGGGGAAGAAGACGAGGTGTCGGGAGAAAAGGAGAGAGGAGTGGAGGAGGAAAGGAGTTAGGAAGGGAAGGAAATGAGGGAGTGAAAAGGGGAGGAAGGAGAGAGGAGGCAAGAGAAGGAAGGAAGGGAATAAGGGAATGAGGAGGGAAGAATCAAAGAGAGGAACTGAGGAGGGTAAGGAGGAGAGAGAGAGAGAGAGAGAGAGAGAGAGAGAGAGAGCTGTTACATCCTTATGTAGCTCAACCACAGAAACCCCAGTAACTATAACAACAATAATAATATTCAGAATAAATAGTCCTAATAATAACAGAAACATGTATTTATAGAGCAGCCTTACAGAGACATGTTACAGTGTTTTAGATAAATAAAATAAATAAAAGTAAATGAATTCCTTAACCTTTTTTAATTAACCTTTTTTTTAATTATATTTTATGTTTTATTTTATTTTATTTTATTTTCTGTATTTACTTATGATTGCTTTTATTCTTGCAGTTGTAGTATTACTTAATTATTTAATTAATTAATTGATTAATCTGTTTGTTAGTCTTATTTTATAATCATAATAATAACACTAAAAAGACGAAGAATAAGGTTCAGGCTCCTCTCTGACCTTTGACCTTTGACCTCCTGACTCTTTGTGTTGTGTGATTTTCTCTTCTTCTTCTTCTTCTTCTTCTTCTTCTTCTCTGCCTGTAAATTCAGTCCAGAGAAAAGATTGGGCCTAATCTGCCGGCGGGTTTCAAAATCTGAAAAATTGTTCAAGCCTGTCGCAGATTAACAGTCGTTTCCTGTTTGTTGTCAAAGTGGCGGCAGATTACAGAGAGCAGATTAGCAGATTAGCAGAGAGCGCGAACGGAGAGCGGAGAGATGGATTCACTCAAAAAACAAAACAAAACAAAACAAAACAAAACTTGCCTCTGTAAAATCTGATTTTCCCTTGAATGTCTCCTAAAGTTGCTTCAAGGTTAGAAATAATCTTAGGAATAATCTTATGAATTATTCTTCGACCAGACCAGAAACTGAAATATGAACAAAAATAAACTCCACCATCTTTACTACGAGATTTTCCACTTAGGAAAAAAAAAAATGTTATAGACATCCACGCCTCACTATTTATGTGCTTATTTTATTTATCTATTCAGTTTTTTACTTATTGATTAATTAATGTTTTATTTTAATTTATCCATCAGATTATCAGCCGACTCTTCTGCACAGTGTAAATTGGGGTTTCAAGATATATTTTGTTTATTATTATGTATAATTGTAAGTGATATGCTCTCATATGGACAGTTTTTACATGAGTTTTAATTTTCTTTTAATTGTCTTTTATTGGTTTGTATACTCCTGATTTTTTTTTTTTTTTTTTTTTTAAACCAGGTGAGTTTATGACTTTTATTTATTGTATTGACTGTTTCATTTTATTTTATTTTATTTTATTTCACTTTATTCTCAGCTGCCTTTGTGAAGCACTCTGTAATGTTGATTTGGAAGCAGAATCACATCACATAGAACAGATCTACATGCCTCGTGCTTCATGTCAGACTCATTTCCCTGGGATCGCAGCTGGAATTTCAAAATAAAGGTCTGTGGGTTTGATGCTCTCTGTAATGATGAGTGTAATCCACAACTGAGAGCGTGTAACTGCCTGAGCCGCAGCTGGGCCAGTAATCCCACTTATCACTTCTGCTGCATCTGCTGGGGACAATACACCACCAGATTAGAGTGGGATTACACACACACACACACACACACACACACACATGCACACACAATCACTGTATGTAACTGCATGGTGGATGAGCATAATGCTGTTTGCTGTTCTCATTTCACTGTGATACAAATTTATTATTCATACACACACACACACACACATACATGCTGTCAGATCTGTGCATAAGCATAAAAGTATGTACTCTCCATACACACACACACATAGCATGTTACACTGTTTTTATCCTGCAGTACTGCATGTCTTTTTGTGTTTTTCTGTTGCTAAAATTTGATGTATTAAATTTTTCTTATCTTCAGACATATATCTTCAAAAGAGGACAAAATGAACCTAATCAATCTGCTAAAATTTGAGTTTATGTATGTATGTATTTATTTTATTTTTTTTAAGTTTGGTCAAGACATAACAAGCAGTTTTGGGAACTGAACCCATTTTTGGATCAGAGTGAATTAAACTCAATTAAACGAAAAATCTGATTGTTCATCTCACTGTTCAAATCTTATTTTTCTTCAAACAAAATCAAAAATCCTCCAGTGGGATTAAATAATCCCACTTGTTTCCAGTGCAGTCAGTTTCAGGATTTTCTTGGATCAGGATTGATTTTCTTGATTCCGTGCTGATAGTAGCGTTTTGATTTAGTGATTTAGATGAAAATTAGAGCATCGTTCTCTGTGATTTCATTTCACTTCAGTTTGTTTTATTGTGCCTCATATAGTTTGTTTAGTTCTTTAAATTTTTTTTATTTTAGTTGAAGAAAATATCCCCTCAATGCGCCCTGATTTCTTTTCCACCAAAACAGTTTTCAGCCTGATTCATTCTCCTCCTTTACAAATAAATAAATAAACTAAATAAATCATCAGATCAGATAATAAGTAAAATAAAAACTGTATATTTCAGTTTTCAAATGTTGTTTCTTTCCTCAAACAAAAAAATGTTTTTTATAGTGTAAATGTGTTGAGGCAAGGCAGAATGAGGCAGATCAGCCACTAGGATCAAGAAAATGACACAAAATTCTGGAAACAAGTTGATTAGTGTGTGAATCCAGTGGGATTATCTCATCACTGGCAGATTATTTTCATTTTATTTGAAAAAAACAAGATTTTAACTTTGAGTGAGGTGACTGAAAGTGTTCAGCTTGATATAGCAGAGCCACCCAGTGTATACATTACCACACATTTTTACAAACACACACACACACACACACACATCTGAAATGGGGTCGTGACCCCATTTGGTTCTTATTATGTGTGTCTTTATTCTCTAATCCGTGGTTAGCGTTTCGCTCTGAGTGGCTCCAGCCTGCGTTTATCTGCCATGACGGAGAGAATTCACAGATTATTCAACTTTAATGGACAGACGGTTTGAAAGAGACAAAGAACGACTTGTGAGATATGCAGAGAGAAGGAGGAGGAGGAGGAGGAGGAGGAGGACGGAGATCAGAGAAAGGATGATTAGCTCTTTGAGTCAGGAAGAGACTTGAGACTTCAGACAAATGACATGGACAAACATTTTTTTTTCTTTTCACAAATTGCTCCAAACAAAGTCCTTGGATTTTCATTTTGCTACGTGGAAAAATGCTTGATATTGTTTCATTTCCCAGGTTCCCCCTGAAAGCATTGTGATGCCTTCAAGACCCGGCAAGAAGAAAACAACCGGGTCGACGTTCTCCTCCTCCTCCTCTTCTTTGGATTGTTGTCCAAACACATTAAATATCATTTAATATTAATAATGAACATTCATACATCACTATTGCATGGCCCCATGCTTTCTGAGCCTCATTGTTTAGCACTACAGCGGCTCAGAGTGATCACGTATGCCGATGATGTTTTCTTGTACATTGACTTGGACCGTAGCCAATAAGATTCAGTCGGTGTGATCATCGTACCGTCTGATTTCATCAAACTTGATGTCAAGTTTGTTAGATCCATTTCACAGAGTGTGGCCTGCATTAAACTTATAAACAAGCCAAAATACTGAAATCTCGCAGTCTGTAGAAGAACAGCAGAGGCGACTGGAGGAGGAGGAGGAGGGAGTTGGTGCCAGGACATTTGTTGAATGTTACAGAAAACATATTATAATTACTGCTATGGAAGACAAAACAAGGACTTTGGCAGTTTATTCAAATAATGCGATGTAATCAGTCCGTTAGTCCGACAGCACCTTGTCCCGAAAACAAACGCCTATTAAACAAAACCACAGCTGTCTGAAAAATGTCCACTCTGTACATTTGGTTCAGTTTGGGAAAGGGTTTCCTCCGGTTAAGGTGTGTGTCGTTTTAGTGGGACGTTTTTCAAACTACTGGAGTTTCAGAATAATTGCCCGCCCTGCAAGCACCTGGTCGTCCAGAGATGAGAGTCTCATCACAATAAAAATACAAATGAGTGACATCACCCCGACCCTCAAAGTGTAGGAGGAACCCAGATCAGTTTTTCAGTCTCGTCACACAAACTGCTCGAGAGGAATCAGCGTCGCTCTGAAACAGCCGCTTTTGTTTTTTTTGTTTAATCAAAATTATTCAGTTTATGTCTGCTGTCATGTTTCATCCTTGTAAAAAAAAAAAAAACATACAGTGAATTCTGACAGTGACAGCCAAGCATAGCATGTCTTTTATGATGTTTTGACAGTGTGTGTGTGTGTGTGTGTGTGTGTGTGTGTGTGAATCATGGCTCTCCTCTCCCAGAGGAAGCAGCAGTAACTCTGTAAATACGTGTTTTTCTTTTTTCTCCTCATCCTCTGTTTTTCCGTCTTCTTTTTTTTTTAAACAGTTAGTTCTTTCTATCCTCTCCTCTGCCTCCTCCTCCTCCTCCTCCTTCTCCTCGTCCTTCTCCTCCTCTCTTCATTTCCCCTCTCTCCTCAATCATCTCCATGGTTTCGCTCTCTTCACGTTTGGCGTTTTCCACCCGGCAATCCTCCCATCCAATTTCCTCTCTCTTTCCTCTCCGTCTGCAGGTTTTGATAAGCTGAATGGCCACGGACACACACCGATAAATCAAACAATCTTTATTTAAAGAGAAGCTTTCATGGGAGACGGCAGCAGAAGGTGCTTCACAATGAGCCGTTAAACAAAGATGAATAAGAGAAATTAAAACTGTGTGTGAGAAAAATTACAAGATAAAAACACAACGATTACTGGGATATTAAGACCTGCAAGATTAAAGATGTTGGCATATTATGCAGCCCTGATACTGGCACATTTTTGCACATCCTGCACATGACAAGTCACTTCTGGCTTTAATTATAAATCACATATTTATATTTTAATTCTTAAAGGACTTTTTCTGACTTGTACAGAAGAAGTTTGATACCATTTTCTATTTCAAATCCTCATGATCCACTGTGTCAGTCAGTCTGCATACTGTCCATAGCTGGATGGGTTCAAGGCAGGGGGAAACTTTCCTTTCAGGCATCTCAGTAATAATAATAATAATAATAATAATAATAATAAACATAATTTACATTCACAGAAAGGACAAAGACAAAAGGACCTAACAATAACAAAACACAACAGAAAAGAAAAGAACCAACTAATAATGAACAGAAATAAGTAGAGAAAACAATAATTAAAGAAATAATTAATCAATAACAGTATCCTGTGCACACCCAGTGGCCGTCACCCCCACTTCCTCCCTGTATCCCATAAAAACATCTTCTTTATGTTTTGTTTTAAACTGTGTGCATGTTTGGACATTGTTTGATCCCCTCACCCCGTGCTGTTCCACTGTCTCACCCCACAGAATGAAATGCAGAATCTTTTCCTGTTTGTACAGATTTTGTTCATCTTGAAGTTGTATTTTCCTCTTAAAATCTTTATTTATTCACTTAAAAATATAGATCATTTGATTATTTGCTACTTCTTTTTTTTTTTTACTAGGCTACCGTAGCTAACTAGAAAACTTTAGATCGATACTTTAGATTCTCCAACACTACTCATTTAGTATCAATTTCTTTAAAAAAAAAAAAGTATTTAAAATAAAATTGTATTAATACAAGAAGTATTTAAAATAAAATTATATTAATACAAGAAGTATTTAAAATAAAATTATATTAATACAAAAAGTATTTAAAATGAAATTATATTAATACAAATAAAATTATATTGATACAAGAAGTATTTAAAAGAAAATTATATTAATACAAAATGTGGTTGCATCATTTCCATACTTCCATACTTGCTTGGAGCAGCTCAGCCTTTTTTTCCAGACCAGGAGCTCAGATCATCACATCACGTTCTCATTTAAATGCTGTTTTTCTTTTCCATATCTCACTTAATGCTGAGACAAACATTTGACAGAGTTAATAAATTGTAATTTCAGGAAGTGATGAATGATTTATTGAGCCCAGATGGAGGACTGGGCAGGAGGAGACGCCTCATTCAGTTTGTTGGTTTTCCTGCCCCAGTAAAAAGGATGATTTAATATGATACCATCATTTTGTGTTACAGTTTTGTCTGTATCGATACTTATCACTTTCTAAAATGGAAGTATAATTTTTCAAAATGATGTTCACTACACATATAAAGTTAAAGCACAAAAACGGTGCTACCTGAATGTGTTTTACCTCTGAAAAAGTGTGGAAATGATGCAACCACATTTTGTATTAATATACCGTATTTCTCCAATTAATAGCCCGGGTGTTTAATACGCAAAATCAACTTGGACCCCAGGCGTTTAAAAGAACCAGGCGGCTATTTGCGGCCCGGCGATTAATTGGTGAAATACGGTAATTTTATTTTAAATCCTTTTTTTTTTTTTTTTTTAAGAAATTGATACTAAATGATTCGTGTTGGAGAATCTGAAGTATTGATCTAAACATTTCTAGTTAGCTACGGTAGCCTAGTTAAAAAAAAAAAAAAAAAAAGTATCAAATAATCAAATTATCTATATTTTTTTAAATGAATAAATCAAGTTTTTGCTTTTGAGTCAGTGACGCTGACTGTGAGTGAGCGTACTGTAGCAGTGAGCTCATGATGAGCGGGTGCATGTAGCCCATAATAATCTGACATTCAAACAAAGACAACAGCCTGTGGACTGCAGCACGCCACACTGTGATATGAATAAATAATTGCCCATCTCAAATCTTTGATTGCACTAAATGATTAATTGATTGTAATGAAAGTCGTCTGCGGCGGCGGCGGCGGCGCTGACCCAGTTTCCTCGCTCCGATCAATAAAGCCTCATCCTCCCGCCCGGCGTCGGCGTGACGGTGAGTCGTGTAAATGACGGCGTTACGTCTGACAGCACATCTGTCAGCCGGGCGCCGCTTTTTACATCATTAAAGTCTCATCTCATCTCAGCTCATCTCTTCTTCTCTCCTCTGTCATCAGTTTGTTTCCTTCTGTCTCAAAATCATTTTATCCACCCGCTGAGGTCAGAGTGTGTGTGTGTGTGTGTGTGTGTGTGTGTGTGTGTGTGTGTGTGTGTGTGCAGACTCTACATCATTGGTACAAAGGCATCCTGGAGAGAAGATGCATCGTTTCCCACGCTGACGGACCAATCAGACGCTGCGTTTGGCATGAGGTCACAGAGGTCACTTCCTGGTGCATCATGGGAGCCAGACTCCACATGTCACATGATGATGCTCCGTGTTGTTATGCCGGGGAAAGTATAGACAAGTTTACGCGCCAAATCCTGGGGGGCGCCATTACCCTACAAAAATGCACTTCATTTCCGCCGGAAGTGGTTTGCGCAGCGTATGCCGGTGTAAACAAACTTCCATGCTAACGCAGCTTCGTCTGGACATGTAGCTCGCTGCTCGTGAGGTTTCAATTTTAATAATTATGTCCTTACAATGGGAACACGATTCAACCACCTTGACTGTTTGTGTGAAAATAAAAGTTTATGTAAATGTAAAAATGTAATCTCATTTCATTATTGCACTGAACTACGATCATGAATGCTAGGCCTTATGTTCCTTAGTGTAACAGTTTCTTTTAACACAGTTCATCATTCATAGTAAGCTCATGCTGTACATTAATAACACTGGATGAATGAATTGCTTTGAGGAAACTAAACAAATGGCTTCAACAAGAAAGAGAACGTGTTTAATCCTAACAGGTATTAAACCGTAAAATACAGAAGCAGCCCACATAATTACATCACTATAAAAATATTCATATATAATATTAAAAACTACAATTCACACAGTATTTGTTGTGTTTATCTGTATTTAATGAACAACATGGCTGGGTGCTGATAGACAGGGACCTCACGAGGCTCTCTGATCAGTGGACTCTTCAGGTTAACTAGGCCAGCACACTACCGCACATGTCGTTCCCGAACCACTTTTTTTTTTTTTTTTTTTTTTAAGTATCGATCTTTAATTTCCTTTCGTCGGCAGGACAGAGCTAGCTAGCTAAAAACCTATGTATGTCTGTGGCTAAAAACAAACCAGCACGCCAAAACGGAAATGGATTGCATCGATGGGAGGAGTTTAGGAAGTAGAGCGGAAACGGCTCATAAACTTGTCTATTCAAATCTGGCAGATTGATTGGGAATAATCCTGATTAAAGTCCAACTCCACTCAAAAAACCCCACAGCCAATCAGCCGCCAGCGGACAGGGCACTGTTTTGCATATCTTTAACAGCAGCTCAGCCAATGGCTTTAAGTGTTTATTTTCAAAAACAAAAACAAAACAAAAAACAAACAAACAAAACAACAGTCGGCTGCTTCACATGAGCAACATGACGTCAACAGAACTAAGAGATGAACTACTTTTTTTTTTCATGGTGAAATTATCAAACATGGATCAGTATTCACAACATAGGGACTTCCTGGTTGTGTGAACAGATCTCTAGTGGGGCAGGGAGGGGCGGGGCTTATTTGCATATTCATAGATCTACACATTTTTAATGAGGGAAAGACTTAGAGTTACATTAGAAAGGCAGAGTGAGCAGGATTTGTTGTTGTGGTTTGGAAACACAACATTCAAGGCTGGCTCCTCCTCCCTGGCTAAGTTAACTTTTCTAGGATGGCGATGGAGTGAAACGGCCGCCCAAAAGGAAAAACTATCCGTCACCATCCTAGGAAAAAAAAAAACGCTCCACCAGTCCCTCCCTGGCGGGTGAAAGCTCAACCGCAGATTCACTCTCGTTGTGGAACATTTTCCTTTTTTTTCCTCAGCCGCGATTTTTGTAGCTTCCTATTGGACGTGCTGCTCTTGAGCTGGCAAGGTGCTGCGCTGTGATTGGCTGCTGCCCAGAGGCCAACGCCCATTTTTATTTTGTAATT
>NC_043990.1:1834616-1867116 GCF_902150065.1 Myripristis murdjan
GTTGTAATCTCACCTCCTGTCCTCCAGGTTTGCTCCCTCTGGTGCGATAATAAGCTTAATAATAATAATAATAATAATAACAACAACAACAACAACAACAACAACAATAATAATAATAATAATAATGATCTTAATAATCTCTGATGGGGCCGTTATTTTCAAATCTTGCAGCGTTTGCATGTTTCAGATTAGAGGAGAATATCTGTGAGGATTCTCAACATGGGTGAGGATTTTAAATCTCCTGTAGTCTGACCCAGATTAGGATTGTGCTGGCTAATCTGGACTCCAGTTTCCACCTTCAGTTCCCCCTTTAAATCATTTTAATGTTGTTTTCTATAAAGTGAGAAAGCGTCACACATAATGTAATCCAGGTAAAATAAACAGCTAAGCCACTGTAAAAACAAACAAACAAACAAACAAACAAAATAACGTGTGTATAATCAGGAACTTAAAACAATGAACCAAAAGATTAAAAAACAGGAAAATAAATAAAATGTGACGCTTTCGCACAATATTTTTCTTCTGACTTCCGACTTCCGACTTGAGGGGAATTTTCTGCAACATTTTGTGTGAAATACCCCTTTCCCCTCGTCCCCAGACTGAGTCCAGATGTTGGACACCGTCTCCTCCTCTGGACGTCCAGCGGATCAGCTCCTACAGGTAGCATTTCATGTTAGCTTAGCATAAAGACTTGAAGTCTATGGGAGTCGTTAGCCTGTGAAGAAACAAACCTCACAGCTTAAACTTTTGCTGCTGTGACTGAAATCGTGTTTCTTTGCTCTTTAACTGTTTCCCAGGAGCTGCAACATTACTGATATTTTCTCTTCCTGGGCTCCACACACACACACACACGCACACAAAACACAACAAGACTCAAAACACACACGTTACACACTCGAAAAAAACAAAACGGAGGCTCACACGTAGAGCTGTCAGATTTTCATCTCACTATTTTCCCTAAAACAGTAAAACAAAACAAAAAAATTAACATGATGTATACACAGCCATGACATCACTAATGTAACACACACACACACACACACACACACACACACACACACACACACACACACAGGAGAATGTCCAAGCTGCACCGAGTGCGGCTTCACTCCTGAGAGGCCGGCTGTGTGGAGGAATGAGTTCTTTATTTTTGTTATTTATTTATTTATTTATTTATTTATTTATTTATTTATTTAGTTAGTTTTGGGTGGCAGGAAGTGTGTGAGGCAGACGGGCCGGATGATGTTTGCTATCAGGCGCTGATGAAAACAGACGGAGACAAACACACTCCGACAGAAGACTCAGACAGGTGGAACAGCAAAGCAGATTAGAGCTTCCTCACCTCCTCCATCGCTCGCCTTACACTGCTGCCAGCACACACGCACACACACACACACGCACACACACACACACACACACACACACACACACAGGAGCTTATAGACAAACACATACTCACTCCGTTTTAATTTACTGACTCCTGTCAACAGTTTAAAATGTGTGAAGCGTCTGGTCTCTGCAGCATCTGGGAGTCTCTGCTCCGGTTTGGATCGACGGCGTGTCGGGGGTCAAGGTGGGGAGGGACAACAATTACACAGCCGGGCTAATATCCTGAGAAAAAAAAAAAAAAGAACAACTCAAAATTTCTGAGATTGAATTTGTAAATTTTATGAGAAAAAAACGTGGATATTCTGTGAGATTAAAATGGTAAATTTATGAGAAAAAAAGCAAAAAAAAAAAAAAAAGTCATACATTCATGCATAATTAATTTTAGGTTGATTTAATTTTAATTTTTTTTATATTTTGGTATTTTTAAATGTTTGTTTTTAAATGTTTTTTTTTAAATGTTCCTGCTGACTAAGAAAACCAGAAAAATAATCGCTTACTCATTTTTCTTGCAAAATCTCTCTCTCTCTCTCTCTCTGTATCTGCTGTTTTCAGTGTGGTGGGAATATAGTGCTATATCTTTTATCTCAGAAAAAAATTGTCTAGTGCTTTTTTTCTTCTGTGTTTCCCTACTCCTGATTATTATTATTATTTTTTTTAAAGGTTTTGTTCTTGTCCACTGTGAGGGTCCAGGTCAGGTGAGCCTGTAAAGTCCTTTGACACTGTAACTGGGATTAAAGGCTCTAAATAATCTTGAACTTGAACTTGCAGAGCCTCATATCCACTGTGAGTGTCTCTTCAGGACGGGACTCATGCATCTTCTGACAGGATCTGCCACATTTCCCTCAGAGCATAATCTAAATATACACCATGATATTTCTGTGATTACTCAAACAAACCTGGTCGCCTCCTAGTCCTTTCCTGGTCACCTCCTGGTCGCCTCCTAGTCCTTTCCTGGTCACCTCCTGGTCGCCTCCTGGTCACCTCCTGGTCGCCTCCTAGTCCTTTCCTGGTCACCTCCTGGTCGCCTCCTGGTCGCCTCCTAGTCGTGTCCTGGTCCCCTCCTGGTCGCCTCCTGGTCGCCTCCTCGTTGTGTCCTGGTCCCCTCCTGGTCGCCTCCTGGTTGCCTCCTAGTCGTGTCCTGGTCGCCTCCTGGTCGTGTCCTGGTCGCCTCCTGGTCGTGTCCTGGTCGCCTCCTGGTTGCCTCCTAGTTGTGTCCTGGTCCCCTCCTGGTTGCCTCCTGGTCGTGTCCTGGTCGCCTCCTGGTCGCCTCCTGGTCACCTCCTGGTTGCCTCCTAGTTGTGTCCTGGTCCCCTCCCGGTCCCCTCCTGGTCGTGTCCTGATCGCCTCCTGGTCGCCTCCTGGTCACCTCCTGGTCGCCTCATAGTTGCCTCCTGGTCACCTCCTAGTCACCTCCTGGTCACCTCCTGGTTGCCTCCTAGTCGTGTCCTGGTCGCCTCCTGGTCGCGTCCTAGTCGCGTCCTGGTCGCGCCCTAGTCGCGTCCTGGTCGCCTCCTGGTCACCTCCTGGTCGTGTCCTGGTCGCCTCCTGGTCGCCTCCTGGTCGCCTCCTGGTTGCCTCCTAGTCACCTCCTGGTCACCTCCTGGTCGCCTCCTGGTCGTGTCCTGGTCGCCTCCTGGTTGCCTCCTAGTCGTGTCCTGGTCGCGTTCCTAGTCGTGTCCTCATCGCCTCCTGGTTGCCTCCTGGTCACCTCCTAGTCTCCTCCTGGTCGCCTCCTGGTCGCGTCCTAGTCGCCTCCTGGTCGCATCCTAGTCGTGGCCTGGTCGTGTCCTGGTCACCTCCTGGTTGCCTCCTGGTCACCTCCTCGTCGTGTCCTGGTCACCTCCTGGTCGCCTCCTGGTTGTCTCCCGGGGGAGGTGTTCCACAGACCCAGGACACGCTGGGAGGAGCTTATGTATCCTGGGAACGCCGTGGGATCCCATCATTATGCAGTAAACCAATCAGAGTGCCGTCTCCCGTTCCCTTTAAAGCCCCCATGACGTGACGTCACATGACCTCGACTTCCTGTCAAACAGAGCATCTTAAACAGTGACATCATCCTGGTCTCGTGGCTGGAGAAGAAAATTTCAGCCAATAAAACCTTCACACATCTGTAAACATCCTCTCTCATCCACCTGCCCCTTCAAAATAAAAGTCAGTTTCTGTCCCAGATCCTGTTGGTTTGCTCTTGTGAAGGATCCGTCTCTGCCCCGTGTCCCGCCCACACTTCCTGTTTCAACAGGAAATGCAAATCAAGAAAGTAAGAGTCCATTTCATGGGGTCCTTAAAAGCCGCTGGACTTTGGCCTCATAATTAAGACGATCAGCTTCTGAAATGTCTCCTGAAAACTTTTTCCTTTTCATCCCTCAGGTGTATTCTGCTTTTATGGCTGCACCTTTTTTATATTTATTTTATTTCCCTTTTATTTATTATAATAACTGATTTTATTAGATTTACTTCACTCACCTCTGTGTTTACTGATTTGTCTTTCATGTCTCTCGATAGTGAAGCGCTTTGTAACATTTGTTTTGAAAAGTGCGACATAAATAATGATAATAATTATTATTATTATTATTGTTGTTGTTGTGTGAGTAGTTCAGATTTGTGATTTTCTTCTTTGATCTGTTGGAAGGAAGAAAGAATGTTCTGGTAAGTAGTTTTGCATTGTAATGTGCTAATTTTCAGTGTATAGTGTGAGAGAGTGGATTGTCACACACACACACACACACACACACACACACACACACACTCCGTCTGTGTTGATTATGCTGTGAGTATTAATTAGTTTCAGTCATCAGGAGCCTGAAGGAGTTTTAATCCTCGATCTGCCGACGCCGGCTCATTATCTGAGAATTAAAATGAAACAACAAAAAAAAAACAACAAACAAACAAAAAAAAAAAAAACAGCTTAAACCTTTCTTCTGTCACTGCACAAAACCTCACAACCGCACACACACACACACACACACACACACACACACACACACACACACACATGAATAGGGATCCTGAGGCTAACCTGTTGTTCAGGTGATTTCCTTTTTTATTGACTTGAACTTTTATTTATCAGAGAGTTGTTTTTTGAAGTTCTGAAGTTCAGATTTTTATTTTTCTGCCGAAGTTGTGCTATAATAAATAAATAAAAAACAAACATGTAAACCGTGAGAAATCCTTAATGATCCGTCATTAATTGTCCAGATTAGAGTCGACTTCACTGTGAAACATCGCAGACACAAGAAAAGCTGCAGCCGTCTGTCGCAGATCCACCGCAAACCTCCAGAGTCCAGCCAGCGGGGAGGGGCGGGGCCAGAGGTGAGGGGCGGGGCCAGCAGGGAGGGGGCGGAGCCTGTAGACTCAGGGGGCGCCACGCTGACATCACCGAGCTTCACATTTACACTTTAATCACAGAAACCTGACAGCCACAAAACTGTGTTTATTTTATGTTATTGATTTATTTTAATTTGTATTTGTTCTTTTTTTTTTTTTTGGTGCTACATTAGTGTATTTTTTGTTTTGAGGATGTGGCTGCTGGAGTTTTCATGTTTATGTATGTAGTTATTTATTTATTCATTTTAATTTAATTTAACTTAAAATAATTTAATTAATTTAATTAACTTTTTATTTTTATATTTATATTTTATAGTCCTATTTTTAATTTTTAATTTTTTTTATGCTGTTTCTGCTGAAGTTTATTTTTTAATAAGTAGACTGTTATTTTTTGTTTGTGTTTTACTTGTATTTTATTTTATTACCTTTAATTTCATTGTTCTGTTATTTTTATGTTTAATTGTATTTATTTTATTTTATTTTTTATTTATTAATTTTTTAGTGGTTTAGACAGCCTATATAGCCTTTTATTTGATAACTTGATGATATATATAAATATATATATATATAAATATACATCTGATCCCAGCCGGCCGGGACGCTTTAGACTGCAAACACACCGCAGAGCCGCAGGAGCAAAGCATGCTGGGATTGGGGATTTGAATCTATGCTGGGCTGTCAATCAAAGAAGTCGGTTTTATTCTCTGAGCAGCCGGCCGAGGCCTCGAGACACAAGCTCACACACACACACACACACGCACGCACACATGCACACACACACACACACACACACACACACACAGAAAAAAGGTGTTAAATGCAAGTTAAACAGAAATACACACATGCAAACACACACACACATGGGCATATTTTCATTCATATGTAAAGTTATGCACACACACACACACACACACACACACAAAACCCTGAGCTTACACAGAAACTGAGAGCACACGTGTACACACGTACACACACACACACGTACACACACACACACACACACACACACACACACACACAGAGGCTCTCAGCCTCCAGAGAGCTGCAGAGGCCAGGGAACGCTTTGGAAAGTTTTAAGACTGTTTATTTTTGACATTTCTGGGACATTTTTGTCATTTGCCTGAACACACACACACTCACACACACACACACACACACACTCACACACACACACACACACTCACACACACACACACACACAGCGCGGCTTGCAGCAGATAAGTGAAGTGTTTTGCTGCTCGGTCTCTCAGCTCTCAGCCTGTTAACCCCTCCCAGTGCATGATGGGAAAACTTGACAGGAAACGGCGGCGGCGGTTCGGGAACTCGACGTCACCTCGCGCCGTGACGACTGACCCCGTTGCCACGGCGACGTCACGAGCCCGGGCCCGGCTGACCCGCGACGCATTTTTCCACGTCTCGTCTGTTGATCCGTCGGCCGACGGAGCAAAGGATCATGGGAATCCATCTGGGGTCAGACGCCAAACAAACACTGAGCCGATTTGTTGTTTTGGTCTGTAAACACAACACTGAACATCAGCCAGCTTTCATTTCCTAGCATGGTGATGGAAACAACTGTCCCGACTGTAACACTGCCATCCTAGGAAAAAAAAAAAATCAGAATCAGGCCAGCAGTGCGTCGCTCCTCATAGAGCTCGATATTCAGGCCTGTGGCGGGTCGGGACGTCCTGGTTGTGTGAACAGAGCTCTGGTTACCAGCCAGCATGCAGGAAGGGGGCGGGGCTTATTCGCATATTAATAATCTATGCATTTTTAATGAGGGACAGACTTAGAGTTACATTAGAAGGCAGAGTGAGCAGGATTTGTCGCTGTGGTTTGGAAACACAACATCCGTGTTTGGCTCCTCCTCCTCCGTTTTCCTTTCCTAGGATGGCCACAGAATGAAATGTCATCACTGTGCTAGGAAAAAAAAAAAAAAAAAAATCATCGCTCCTCATCCTCCTCCTCTCCCCCGACCCCAGATTTCAGACTCTCGCTGTGGAACGCTAGATTTCCTTTTTTTCCCGAGATTTTCGCAGCTTCCGATTGGACGTGCTGCTGTGGATTTGGAACTGCACTGCACTGTGATTGGCCGGGAGCGACACACCTGCTGCCCAAAGTAGTAGTAATAGTAGTAGTAGTAGTTTTTTTTTTTTTTTTTTTAATGTTATTTTAGCACTTTGAGATTCTTTTATGAAAAGCGCTTTACAAATAAAATTTATTATTATTATTATTAGTAGTAGTAGTAGTAGTAGTATTTTATTTCAGTCACATAATGCCATTTGCATAAACCATATACAGTATACATAGAAAATAATCTTTAAACAATATAAACCACATTATGAACAGACAACAAGCTCTGTATTTTATATATGCATGTACTTTAATTTATCCATTTATCTTCTACCCTCCAGAATTTAATATGTAATAATAATAATAATAATAATAATACCAGTTTAAACAATAATCATCCTTCACTTTTAGAACCCTCAAAAATAGAATTAGAAACCTTTTTTTTTTTAAAACCAAAAGCGAATTACACGTTCTTATATTTTCATCAGCATCTTTCCAGAGTTTTACCCCAACAGTAGAAATCCATCTCCTTTTAATCTCTTTTTTTTTTTTTTTTTTTTTTTTTAGCTTTTTGTACAGTAAACTTAACAACACCTCTCAAATTATATATTATATTTACATTCCTTTATTGAGAGGAATTTTTGTTTGCTGTCTGGGAGCGACTTTGCTTTAGCTCTGAACAGAATTTGCATTATTTTATAATCAACTAAATCCTTGAATTTCCTAAAGTGCGACTTTATAAACAGCGGATTTGTGTTGTTGTTGTCGTGGTAACCAGCCTCATTAATAACACGTATGGCTCCTTTCTGAAGTAACACTGTTGACTTTGTACCTGTTTTAAAAGCCCAGAAGAGACCTGATCTCAGCAAAACAAGACAGAGGGCCGGGACACACACACCAACACACACCAACACACACCACACACACACACACACACCAACACACACACTGCTAGTGGCTCACAGTCACAACAGAGAGGCTTAGTTTTGTTTTGTAGGTTTTTAGGGGCTGAGAGAGCGACACTGTGGCTGAACCCTGTGACTGTCGCCCACCCAAACACAGGAAATCATAATCAGGAGGCAAAATCAGCAAAATCAGAAAATCAGCTTGAGGGTCCAGAGCGTGAGGAGGGTCTGAAACCTCGTCTGAGAGTCAGACGGAGGTTAAAGAGCGAGGACACCGTGGCTCCGCCTGGATCAAGCCACAACATGAGTGTCATTTTTCAAATTAAAATCCCCACACAGTCCATTTCCATGTGCTTTTTTTTTTTTTTTTTTTTTTTTTTTAATTGCTGCTCTGAATGTCACATTATCTTGTCTGGCAGAAACTCCATGACAAGTCCTTCATAAAGAAATATCTCTCCTCCATTTAGTGAGACGAGCTGACAAACTCACTGCCTCCGGGAAGCATCTTTTCCCTTTTTATTTATTTATTTTTATTTATTTTTTATTTTTTTGGGCAAACCCCCCTCAGAGCCCCCCCGGCCGGCCAAAAACCAATTACTTCCTGCTGCTTTCTATCCCCGTTCCTAATCCCAGAGCCGGGCTGATAGCCGGATTCCCGGCCGCCGCCTCTCCCAGCGACTGAGGCTCTTTGAGAGGGAAGAACGAGTGTGTCCGATGAGCGTGAGGCAGGAAAACGAGGCGATTCAATTAGAGCGGCGAGGAGTCGGGGGGGCAGGCCTGCGCGAGTGTGTGTGTGTGTGTGTGTGTGTGTGTGTGTGTGGTGGTGGGCGGGTCACCCAGGCGCAGTGCAGTCAGACGGCCCGGACAAATCTGCGAGCTCGCTGCTAATAAGGCTGCTATTTTGGAGCTGAAGCGGCGCTCTGGCCTGGTTCTGCCACAGCGCCGCAGCCTCCGAGGGGCTTAGCAACTCCACAAAAAAAAAAAAAAAACTCCTTTTATTTTCTCTGAGATTCTGGTGAAATTCCAATATATGAATGTGAGAGGATTTCATTTCCAAAACACGCTGCTGTGGGAGACTTTTTTTTTTCCCTCCTCTCTCCCTCAGACGCAAAACGAGGAGATTAAAGCAGATTCATTATCCGACATAATGCCTGTCATGAGCCAGCAGAGGAAGCGTTTTGAGGGCCTGAGACGCTTTAAAAGAAACCCGGAGAATTCAGCATCTCGCCGTTAATTGGGCCGCTATTTTACACTTGAACTGGGAAATATCTCCGCCTGTGTGTTTTATTTTGTCCAGCAGTTAAGCTGATTAAGAAAATCCCCGTCCTGCAGCCGGAGAGTGATCGGCTCCTGTGATGCCGACGCTGCCGGGGCTCAGCCTCCGCCTCACGGCGAGCTCACCTGCACGCACGGAGCGGCCGAGCGTCCACGCCGTGACATTTACACCCAACCTGCTGTTACTGTGCTCCCCTCTTTTGTTAAAATCCACACAATGTGAGCAGTTTGGATGATTAATGTCTCCCTGCAGATCTCGGTGTTTCATCAGATTCATTTGCACAGCGCAGAGAAATTCACCCGGTCCCTCGTGGCCCCGAACAAAGGCACATAAGGTCAACATTTTATTATATTTTTATTAAAAAAAAAAAAAAAAAAAACTAACATGGGCCATCTGCCTCTGGCTCTGGCCTCAGTGCGTGGCAGACGAGAATGGTGTTTTCTACATTTTGGCCTGAAGGTGGCGCTGAGGGAAAGGTGGACAGGGTTCATCCTCTGGGGCGCATGAAGATGTTTTCTAAAATGAAGTTGAGATGTCAAATCTGACCTTTTGGCCTGAAGGTGGCGCTAGAGGAAAGGTAAGGGCCTCACCATAATCAAGAGGAATCCTCCTGTGTGGAGCATGAATGTGTTTTCTAAACTGTGGGGCAAATGTCATGGCCCAGTAGATGTTGAGATGTAAAATCTGACCTTTTTAATAATAATAATAAATTTTATTTGTAACGCACTTTACATTTAACAATCTCAAAGTGCTACAGAGAGAAAGAAAAAAGATTAAAAGGATCAATGAAGAGTTAAAAGGATTAAAAGAGCAATAAAGTATTAAAAAGGAGAATCAGGCAGACATTAACAGAAGACTTTTTATCCTGAAGGTGGCGCTAGAGGAAAGGTAAGATGCTCACCACACTCGAGATGAATCTTCCTGTGTGGAGCGTGAATGTGTTTTCTTAATTAAACTGATTTCTAAATAGATTGTAATACATCAGATTTGATATTTTGGCCTGAAGGTGGCGCTAGAGGAAAGGAAAGGGGCTCAGCATGAATGTATGAATACAGATCAGATTGTTTTTTTTTTTTTACTTTTGATAATTTTCTAGTAATTTTCTGGCATCCGTCTCGTATTTTCTTTTTTTTTTTTTTTCTTAGTTTTGTTGTGATTTCATGTTGATTTTCTTGTATTTTTTGTTGAATTTATGATGTTTTTGAAAGAAATCGAGTGAATTTTGCTCGAGTTTCAGTCCTGAAGCCGAGCGTCGTCTGTTCAGGGGCGACGGGAGGTAAAACTGAGGATGAAAAGAACAAAATGTGAAAATATTGAATCGTGTTGCCAGAATTGAGACGTAAAGAACGACAGGAAAGAAGAGAGGGGCGAGCGAGGAGCTGAGAGAGAGAGAGAGAGAGAGAGAGAGAGAGAGAGAGAGAGAGAGAGAGAGAGAGTTGGTTCAGTCAAACATTCATTTCTCTCCTCCTGGGATCCAGAGCTCTGATAATCCCCTAATCACACACACACACACACACACACACACACACACACACACACACACACACACACACACACACACGCTTATCTTTGTGTGTGTGAATAAATGCAGACACATACACACTTGATGTTGCTCCTCTCTCTCTCTCTCTCTCTCTCTCTCTCCACACACTCACTCACTCACTCACACACACACACACACACACACACACACACACACACACACACACACACACACACGCTGTCAGGCAGATGAAACACATCCAGGAAGGATGATTAGAGGTCAGACGCCTCGCTGCCGTGGTTACCGTCTCTCAGGTAACCACATGATTACCCCCCCCCCCCCCCCCCCCCCCCCAAACCCCCCCACCTGTCATCCTCATCTTCCTCATTTCTTTTGTCTCCTGTGTTTCTCCTCCTCCTCTCCTTCTCTCCTTTCCTTTCTCCTCACTTTCTCCCTTTTTTCTTCCTCTCCATCTTTATCTTACTTCCTCCCCTCCTCATTTTTCTCTCCTCCTCTTCCCCTTTTCTTCCTTTCTATCTTTTCATCTATTCTGTCGTTCTCCTCCTCCTCCTCCTCCTCATGACTCTCTGGTGGAAATAAAGTCCAAGATGGCGGTTGATTAGAATCTGCTAATTAGCAGTGAGGAAGGTTAATTGATAATTAAGAGTGTGTGTTGGTGTTTAACAAGCAGCTAATCCAAAGGCAGATTAACATGCAGACGGCGCCGCCGGATTATAATCTGTTACATTAAAGCTGCAACATGAAGCAGCGGACAGCAGCACATGAAATGACCTTTATTTTGAAAAAACATTTTAAAATAGTGACTTTGGGGTCTGTATGAAAATGTTGCTTTGTTTTTATTTTAATGTTAATCTTATTTTATTATATTATATTTCAATTTGTGGAAAGCATGAATTTTCATCTAAAAAAAATCTAAATGTCTTCTTAATGTAAAAAAAAAAAAAAAAAATGTCATTAGTAAAATATATAAAAAAACCAAAAAAAAAAGATAAAGTATAAAAAAATAAAATAATAAAACCTACAAAAATTTAACAAACATAAAGCAAATTAGAAAAAAACTTAATTTTAAGAATTAAAAAAAAAAAAAATATGACTGAAAAGACACAAAACAAAACAAATAACAAAAACTTTTTTTTATGAAAATGTTAAACATATGTGTGTTAAAATATAGAGACATTAAAGAAAAATTACATATTTTAAAATTGCTCTCAAAATGAGGACAGTTACGACAGGAAACAAACACAAAACAAGATAAAAACATTTATTTCTGAGAGAAAAAAAAAAAAAAGAAAAAGCAGCTTTCTGCTAAGAGAGCGTTGTTCAACACCTGGGTCCTGGACCAAAAGCAGGTCGAGGATTTGAGAAGCTGGTCGCGTCACTTCCTGTGCAGCAGAGGAGGAAAGGGAAGGAAAGAGCCGCAGGACTCTGTTTGAGTCCACAAACAAAACGTCAATGGAAACGTGGACAGCCGGTTCAGCCGAGGACGAGGACGAGGATGAAGATGAGGATGAAGACGAGGATGAGGATGAGGACGAGGCTCTCGGCGTTCCTGAGGTGAACGCAGCAGGAACAAAATAATCTGCTGCTTTTATTCCAAACAGGAAACAGGAAACTCCACTTTTCCATTTCCTGAGAAAACCAAGAGGCTTTTTATGACGTCATCATCAGTAAAATCAGTTTAATGAACTGATTAACTCTTCATTATGAACTCAGAGACAGATCAAGGTTTTTTTCAGGTTTTTTCCAGAGGAGGATGAGAAATCAGCTGAGATGATTTGTCATCATCACGTCATCAAGTCAAGTCAAGTCAAGCTTTATTTCTGGAGCACAAAAGATAAAAGATAAAGAAAAGCTAAAAAGATTAAAAAAAAAAAAAAATAATAGATATGGATCCTCGTCACGTGTCGGCGTCGCCGCCTGACAGCCGGGATGACGGGCGGTCTCCGGGCTGTCGGTGCGGCGGATCGCTTCAAACGGCGGCGGGACGGCCCGGGTGGTGGTGGTGGGGGGGGGGGGTCTGGAACGTGTCAGTCACGTCTCCACAGGTGAACGTGCACAGAAACAGATGAGCTGCTCACCTGCTGGGCTTCAGTTTGTCTCTGAGGACGAGCCAAAGCTGCTGCACGTGAGACAATCTGACAAACTTACACAGAAACACAGCGACAGACATCAGGACACGACGCACACACACACACACACACACACACACACACACACACACACACACTCAGAATGTTCCTGTCCCTTCAAGTCTCTTCAGCAGGATTCAAACACATTTCTCACTTCCTCGCTTTCAGAGTCACGATGTTTTGGGTTTAGCCGACAAAACCTTTAATTTAAAGGTTTTGTGGCGAATTTTGTGGTGATGTCATTCCGTCGCCATCCTAGGAAAGAAAAAAAACTTAGCCCAGCCGGGGAGGAGGAGCCGACTCTGAACCACAGCGACAAACCGTGCTCCTCCTGCACTTCAGGAGAACAGGTACGTTTGGGTTTAGACACAAAAGCAGCACCAGCACAGAACCCGGACCCGTTCTCAGCCCCGCGACCCGCCGCCTGTCGCCGTGGAAACGAGGCATCTCACTTCCTGTCTTCCTCTTCCTGTTCTCTTCTGTCCTCCTGCGTTCCTCCGAGCCTCCGGGTCGGAAACGAGCCGCTTCACGCCGTAGTCCCTCATCACAGCGGCGATGCGTTCGAGGCACAGGAGCCACTCCGGTTTTGTGCCTTTTTTTTTGCGGCTGATGCAGTAAATAAACTCTTGTCGCTCTGGAACTGGGGATTTTTCAGCATTAAACTTTATGTTTCTTTGGCTTCGACCGAGACGTTTGGCAGCTCGGCACGAGGAACGTAACGAAACGTAACATAAAGATCCAGGACACACAGGAAGTCTCACAGCAAAGCAGCTCAGCGTCGACAAGCTGCACGTCTGAGCAGGGATGTACCCGAACCGAAAACGATATTCAGAAGTCCACAAATAATGATTTGATCCTGAATAGTTTTTCTGTCTGAAGTTTCTCCTCGTTATTCGGGAGCTTTTTTCTAAAAAAAAAAAACAAAAAAAAAACCCTTTGGCAGTGTGTTTGAGCCAATTACAAGAGATTAAAACAAAACGTAACCAAAAACCTGAGACTCTTCCTCAGCGACTCGTTTCTGATCCACTCAGTCTGATCACGTCTGGAAAGTCTGGAGGAGCCGCACGATCAGATTATTTTATTCCCGTTCTAGTTCGCCGAGAGCGAAACTGGAAGTTATCCGGCGAGCTCGGTGGAAGTCTCCTGAGCGCCCTCTTCTGGTTTCTTCCCGAATCTGAAGTTTTTTTTTTTTTTAAAAGCCTGAATCCGAACCCGAATACAAATAGTGCAATTTATAGGCGTCTACCTGATTTGCAGGTAGCGTCTGGCGCGCCATAGAGAAAATAAAAAAGTTGAACAGGCTGTTTTGAGTCACTCAGACCTGCTGACTGGTTCGGACCTGCTGACTGGTTCAGACCTGCTGACTGGTTCGGACCTGCTGACTGGTTCAGACCTGCTGACTGGTTCAGACCTGCTGACTGGTTCAGACCTGCTGACTGGTTCGGACCTGCTGACTGGTTCAGACCTGCTGACTGGTTCAGACTTGCTGACTGGTTCGGACCTGCTGGCTGATCGAGTCGCCCTGTCGTTTGGCCCTTTAATCCTGTTACCTGCACGTCTGTCTTTACGTTTAAAAACTGTACAACAACAAAACACAAATTCACGGCAAATCTATCAAATCTCACTTCCTGGTTTAGCTGCAGTGCATGATGGTCAATGCAGTCTCTTAGCAGTTTCTCCTTCAATCCAATAGAAAAAAGGTCAAATCAGTTTCAAAAGTCAACCGAGTGCATCAATAAAAACTGTAGT
This sequence comes from Myripristis murdjan, assembly GCF_902150065.1. NCBI lineage: Eukaryota > Metazoa > Chordata > Actinopteri > Holocentriformes > Holocentridae > Myripristis > Myripristis murdjan. The sequence continues at coordinate 1,848,963 of NC_043990.1, forward strand.
GCAAATATCAAACATAAATATCAAATCTTTTTATTCTTTTTTTAACCGTCCTGTTATGTTCACATTTTTGAACATCTTTTATGTTTGGGGTCAATTTGACTCCTGCAGTTTAAACTTCCACAAAATTATTATAAGTAAATTTTTTTTTATCAAAGTTTATGTTTCAAGTACTTTATGTTTCTTTGTTGATTACCTAAATAGCCCTTTAAATAAAACATAACTCCCCCCCACCCCCACTTATACATCCAGTATTCCTATTACGCGACAATGGAAAAATATTCAAATCACCATAAAATCTCACTGATTGATCTAAAATTGGAAAGAAATATTAATTTTTGGTGTTTTAATGGCTTTATATTATTTCTAAGTACAGATTTTTGTTATTTATAACCGATGCGTTACAAAGTGTGTACAGGACATTGAAAACATATCATCATGTCAATTTCATGTTTACCCGGTAGAACCCATTACATTAGGAACACTCATTAAATATGAAGCAAAAAAATGATGTTAATCATTTATTTAGAGACGTTAAACATTGGCTGGGGTCAAATTGACCCCAAACATAATAGGAGGGTTAAACTGTAAATTAATAACATACCTTTTAGCAGCTTTCAATCAATCAACTACGAATTAACTAAATTATTAACATTGCAGTTTATTAAGTTACATCAGCAGCCCCCCCGACCCTCTGATTGCTGCCTGTTTACTGACTGACTGTTGATTCTGTATAAAAGCTGTTTCTGAGGCGGTTCACATCGTGTGTGTGTGTGTGTGTGTGTGTGTGTGTGTGTCAGTGCTTCAGTAAACTCCCAGACGGAGCTGCAGTGGGTTTTCTTCCACAACATACATGGGATTAAAAAAAAAAAAAGAAGTGAATTTCAGAGATGAATTTGTGCTGCTTGTTCGTGTCCTGTCAGCAGAGTGAGCGCTCACATGGGGTTATCTCTGAAAACACTATCCATACATTTTTTTTTTTTCCTCATGGGAGCTGAAGGTCTCCATGACGCTCTGACCTGTTTGAACCGGTTTGATCCGCCTGTCACTTCACAGACGCTGGGAGACATCTGTGAGAAAATTAACATTTTTTTTTTTTTTTTGCGTGTTGGTTTTTCTGCAGATCTGTGTTTATCTCCTCGCTGTATGTATACTCCCCATGCTGGGATCACCTCGCCGTGTGTGTGTGTGTGTGTGTGTGTGTGTGTGTGTGTGTTGCTCGGGCTGATAGGAGGCAGCAGGTCGGCCGCTCCTCTGGGTTTGTCTTACTGTACATGAGGCCTGCCGCCGCGCTGATAAACACATCAGCCTCCACATGGAAATGCGGCGCCGCGCTCCCCGAGGACGCCGGCTTTATCTCGGCGACAGCGACACGTCGACGGCTAACACGGCAGAACGGAGCGCTGATACACACCGAGCCGGGCCTGAACGCAGCGCCGAGCCACGCTGCAGCACCTCCACACACACACACACACACACACACACACACACACACACATCAGGCTCACAAGGCTGATTTCACCATTAAATTCCCACTCAAGTGTCTTCAAAGTGGTAAAAAGCCGTGTGTTAACATGTTGTGTGCGTCACGGCTGCAGATCCGCATCAGATAGAAAAGATCTACGTGTCGCTCGGGATCCTGGGATCTTCCCGGGGAATTTTAAATAAAGTTCTGTGGGTTTGAGCAGCGCTGTATGTGTGATGAGGAGCGCGGCGGTGGGAGGTGAGGAGGTGAGGAGGTTAACAGGCGCTCGGGGGGAAAATGCCCTTGAAAATTCATAAAAGGCATATGAAATTGGAATAAAAGAAAAGGCAGCAGAAAGCGCCCACAGTGATCAGGCGCTTCATATTTTATTCACCGAGCGGCTCGTGTTGCATTTCTACAGCGACGTTCTAAAAACTGAGCTTTAGCAGGGTTTGGCTCATCTGTTCCAGGAGAGGGTTGATCATGAATCTGTGGTTTTTATTGGGATTTGCATGTTTGTCTGAGGGTTAAATGACATTTAAACGTCCTGCTGGTGGGAGGCAAGGCTGCGCTTCAACCAGATGATTCTCAGAGGAGGGAGAAACCCACAATCCAACTGTAATATTCAAAAAAAAAAAAAAAAAAAAGTGAAAAGGTAGCATATCCCAATTTTTTAAGCAAAGGAGGACAAAGTTCTCACATTTCAGATTTTTATTTGGCTCACATCACAAAAAAAAAAAAAAAAAAAAAAATCTGCCCGGCAACCGTCAAGACTGCATTTATTTTTTATTAATTAATTTCTAATTTATTGATTATTACTCTGCTCAAACTTTTGACACCCTGCATCTTTATTTATTTTATTATTGTATTTTTTTTTTAAGTATTTAAATTTATTTAATTTTTTGTAACGTTTAGTTTTTGTGAAGCCCTTTGAAACTGTGGTTTAAAAAAAAAAGAAAGAAAAAGATTAAAGATTAAATTCATTAATCACGTATTATTTATTTATAATTTATTTGTAATTGCTCTGCTCTTACATTTGGCACCCTGTATGTTTATGTATTTATTGGTTCTTTTTATTATTATTATTTTAATTGTTATTTTATTGTATTGTAATATAAATATGTAATATAAATATATGTTTAATTTCTATGTATTTTTTATTTGTATTTATTTTGTTATTTTGTTGTATTGAAATAAAATAAAATATAAAAATATAAGAAATATATTATCATTATTATCGTAATCATTGTCCTCATTATTAATATCATTATTATTATTATTGCTGTTGTTGATGTTTTTATTTTTATTATTATTAATTCACAATCTAGTTTTAATCAGAAAACAAAAACTTGATGTTGTCCCATTAACTTGACATTTGGACTGTAAATCCATAATCTGAGGTAATCAGTGGATTATTCTGTAATACATTAGATTTGAGATTGCTCTGGCCAGGGAAGCGTTTCCTGTCATGTTCCAACGTTCCTCCCCCTCCTCGTGCAGCCGAGCCCGACGAGCTCCTCACATCGGGAATCTTCAAGGCGAAAATTAATTCTCCACCAGGAAAATTAGGCGACATTAGCATGATGTTTGCGTGGCATTAGCATGTTTCACCCCGACACCAGAGGCTTGTTCCAGCCGAGTCACCGAGGAACGTCTCCGCCCCAGAGAACTTCACGCAAACTTCCTCTGAGATCTGAAGAGGAAAACTAAACCTCAGCACTTTGAGCTCTGATGCTCAAAAACTACATGCCGTTGTTTTCTGGCTGCAGAATCACATCACACAGAACAGATCTGCATGTCTCCTGCTTCAGTTTAGACTCATCAGATCATGTTTGTGAGCTTTGGAAAACCTAGAATTTCAAAATAAAGCTGTGTAACTTTTTTTTTCCCTTCCTCTGCTCTCCTCCCAGAGCGAGCAGTGGGCTTTCAGAGCTGCCACATCACTCCTCCTCCCTTTCCTCCATTCATTCCACTACGATATGAACATGAACTTTCAGAGCCTTCACACTTTCTTCACTCCAGTTTTCCATCAGCCCAATAAAGTCCTCCACATGAGTTTTCCTAAAAGCAGCAGCTCTTGTTGGCTTTTCAGGACTTTCTCATCAAATCCTGGTGAAAAGTGAGACAGCAGCCCGTGGCCAGGAACAAAAAAACAAACAAAAAAAAAAGTTGGTGCAAAGCAAGGAGACGCTGAAATGTAACGTTCTCAGGTTTTGTGTCGTGAAGCGAGAGGAGAACAGCGAGTCAGGAGGCAGGCGGGCGGAGGAGGTTCTAGCTGCTTGCTGAACATGAAACGTGACATTTTCCCGACCTAAACCACGTGGTTTTGGCGGCTGATGAAGATGTGACCTGGGATTCCCTGCCAGTCAGTCAGTCAGAGCTGAAGAAGCTTCTTGGAGGAGAAGCAGAACGTCTTCAAGAACCTCCTCCTCAAGTCCAGCTGACCTTCATCTGAACCTCCTGGTGGAACCGGAGGAACCGAGGAGGTTTGAGGTTCCCCAGAGAACCATGAGCTTTCACGAGGGTACAGTGGCGTTTAACAGAAGGGTTCTCCAGCGGATCCTTTGGGGTTCCTCTGTGGTTCTCAGGTTTCTAATCTGCCTGGAAACACACGGCTCAGCGTAACTTTCTAACAACTTTTCCCTCTAATGTATTCCACCATCTCAAATCTGCCTGGCAACAATTAATTCTGTGCAGAACCCTCCACCCCCCCCTCAACATTTACATGGTGTTTACATGGTAACCCCCCTCCCCCCTCCCCCCACCGCCCCCTCTCGCCCCGATCCAAAATACCATTAGCATACAGCGCTGTTTGTCTTGAATCCTCGGGTGCCCTGACCTGGTTTACATCCTGGTAAAAACCCCTCATTAGAATATCAAAGTTAATCTATTTTACCCCCGAACTCGTCTTGTGAGGCTGCAGGAGGTTCCTCGGCTCCCCTGAGGAGAACGCCACGAGCGCGTCTGCAGGACGAGAACAAACTTAAAGAACAGGAGCAAAAAAAAAAAAAAAAAAAAGAGAAAGAGAAAGAAAAGCAGGAGCTGCAGTTCAGGGTTCGAGGATGTGTGATGGATCAAAGAGCCAGTTAGGAATAACAACAACAACAACAACAACAACAACAACAACAACAACACGGTGATGTTTGTTCCGCTCCCTCAGGGAAAACGTCTGATTGGTCAACCATCGCACAGGGAGGTCAAAGGTCACGGTCGGCCAGGAAACAGAACTTCAAAGAGCTCAGCGATAATCTGAACAAAATCTGAGCGCAGGAGCTTCAGCTGACTGTTTCCTCACTGACAGTCTGGAGGGTTTTAATCCCAAAAAAAAACCTGCAGCAGCTGATGAACAACTTTTAACCACAGAAGAAGAACGGATGGTGGATTACAGCTGCTGTGGACTTGACAGATGTGTTAATCCGACTCAGATTACAGGAGTTTTGGATTGATTTTATTCCCGATTCAACCGTCCAGACTAACAGAGGAGAAATCTGTTCTGGAACCTCGGTGCCGACATTTGGCTCAGATTATCTGGGCACACACACACACACACACACACACACACACACACACACCACCTCTTTTTTGTTGGGATGTAAATAAATGATGTTTGAAGCTTCTCCTCAGGTGTGGTCTTCCTCTCTCCTCCTCCTCCTCCTTTTCTTTCTCACATTTCAGTATTTCAGTTTTCTTCCTCTTTTCGTCTCTCACTCTTCCCTCGCTTTGTTTCTGTCTGTTGACAGATGTTTCCTCGCCGTCTCACACTTTTTTTTCACCCCCCTCTCTTTTTCCTTTGTTATCGAAGCCGGCTCTCTCGTTTCCCTTTGTCTCTCTGTCTTTTTTTTTGTGCTTTTTTTTTGTATTCACCTTGCTGCTCTTGCTTTTTTCTCTCTCCATCCTCCTCCCTCTCTTCCTCTCTCCCCGTGTCTGTTTTTTTTCTCTCTTTATTTCCGTCAGACGGTTCAAAAATAGACGCTGTAATTACCTGGAGACTCTGTCTGCAGGTAATCAGGTGTCGCTTTATGACGCGTCGGCTCCTTGTTTTCCTGATTATGCACAATAGACGCTCTGCTCTGTATTTAAAGCAAATTTTCAGTCAATTCAGAGTCTCGGGATCAAAGCCGCGGGTCCTCTCTCGCTCCCTTTGTCTCCCTAATAAAGATAATCTTGGGCTTTTCATGCTGTGTGCTTCTGCAAATCAGTTTAGTCACTTCACTCATACAATATTCATTTATTTTAAAAGTGATGCTGTAAATCCAGGAGAGCAGCTGCCCAAATATTTCAACCACGATTTGAAGGTCTCTCTTTTGTCTCTTCACACCTCCCGTTCACCTCTCTCTCTCTCTCTCTCTCTCTCTCTCTCTCCCTCTCTCTCTCTCTCCAGTTTCATGTACTCAGGTGGAGGCAGCTCACCTCGCACGACCTCAATTTATCCTACAGCACGAGACGATAACGTCACCAGACAGGAACGAGAAACAGAGAGAGAGAGAAAGAGAAAGAAAGAAAGAAAGACAGAGAGAGAGAGAGAGAGAGAGAGAGAGAGAATGGGCGAGCGAGCTGTTAAATCAGCAGAACGACTGAATGGAGCTGATCAGGTTCTTCTTCTGCTCCATTAAACCTGATAAATCAGCGTCAGACTAAAGAGCAAAGAGACGCCGGGACTCTGTGAGTGTTGGACATTTTATCATCAGACCTGCAGTATGTAGATTAAAAATGTCAGATTATCACACTGCAAAAAAAAAGTCTCAAGTTAACAAATCCTCTAATCCCATCTTCAGTGTTCAATTCTTGTTTTTCTTCCAACAGGGTAAAAAAAAAAAAAAAAAAAAAAAAAAATCTGCCTGGGTTGAGATAATCCCACTTGGTTCCAACGCTAATTCAACCTGTTTCCCAAAAATTGTTCTGGGATTGCCATTTTTTGGTCATTATTTTTCCTTAGGCCGTAAATACCAATAAAAAAATATTTTAAAACTATTTTTCACCCCAAATTGATTTGACAGAATTAAAACTAAGATCAGTAGGATCAAGAAAATGACACTTGATACAAGAAACATCTGGAAACAAGTTGATTAGTGTTGGAATCAAGTGGGATTATCTCATCCCACTGGCGGACTTTTTTACTTTTTATGTGTGTCTATATATAAATCCCAGTCTGGTGCCTCCTCCCTCAGGCTGGGTTCCTGGGTTCCTGAGGGTTCTTTGCAGTACCTCAGCTGTTCTGAGGAGGGCGCTCTTCTGGACAGAGATCTCAGATGTTGTTCCTGGGTTCTGGGCTCTGTGGTTCTCCAGCAGCTTTGGGGGCGCCATGTTGGCCCTGGGACGTCCAGCCCCAGCTCGGTGCAGATGTTCCTGTTCACCCTGCTGGCTGCTTGGTTATGGAGCTTCATGTCTGCTGTAGCTGCCAGCACGGCGCCCCCTGCTGTGCTGTGCTGTGTCAGGGGCCCCTCTGCACAGCTGGCACCGGGGCCCCTGCCTGCTCTGGTAGAACCCGGCCCCTGTGGATCTGCTGCCTGAGGTCTTCACTCAGCATCTTCCTGATGTCCTCCTGGATCTTTGTAGTTTGATCCTGGATGTTGGCCTGGATGACCCTTAGCGGTCCTCTGCCTCCTCCTTCCTCTCAGTGTGCAGCCTCAAGCTGCTGGACTTGGGCTGAAACCCTCCAGGCATCCTGAGGAGCTTCCTTGTCCTGGTATCAGTGGCCTCGATCTCCTCCTTCTGAGCTCCTTGCGGCCTCCTCATGGCTTCCATTGGCCTGTGGGATTCCAAGGTATCTGGAGCTGTCCTGCATGTCCGCCATGTTGCCTTCTGGTAGGTCAGACCCTTCAGTTGTGACCATCTTGCCCCTCTTCGATACCGTCTAACCACGCTTACCTTACACCAGCAGCCTGAACCACTGATCCAGGCAGGACGGATCCAGGCAGGACGGATTCAGGCAGGACGGATCCAGGCAGGACGGATCCAGGCAGGACGGATTCAGACAGGACGGATCCAGGCAGGACGGATCCAGGCAGGACGGATTCAGACAGGACAGATCCAGACAGGATGGATCTTGGCAGGACGGATTCAGACAGGACGGATCCAGACAGGACGGATCCAGGCTAGATGGATCCAGGCAGGATGGATCCAGGCCGTCATGTTGCTGACGCCAAATCCTGACTCGACCGGCCGAGTGTCTCAGCAGAAGTCCAGCCTCCTCAGACCAGGCGACGTGTTTCCAGCCTCCTGCTGTCCAGGTGTGCTGAGTCATGTGACCTGCAGCCTCAGGTTCCTGCTCTCAGCTGACAGGAGCAGCAGCCTCTGGGTTCTCCTGCTGCTGCAGCCCGTCTGCTGTGAGGTTCCTCGGGTTCTGCCTTCAGAGATGTTCTCCTGCAGAGCTCGGCTGGAACGAGAGCTTCTCTGAGTTCCTGCTGCTGTTCTCCTGTGACCTCTGGCATCAACATGGTGGTTTGTGCTGCTCGCTGGGTGTTTTCTGTTTTCCCGATGGTTCTCTGGAGACCCCAGATGGTTCTCTGGAGACCCCAGATTTCTGAAACACTCAGACCAACAGCCACGCTGCGTTCAAAGTCCCTTAAATCCCCGTTCTTCCTGTTCTGATGCTCAGTTTGAACTTGAGCAGATGGTCCTGACCGTGTCTACAGGCCTGAACGCACCGAGCTGCTGCTGTGTGATTGGCTGATTAGATATTAGTGTTAACGAGCAGTTGAACAGGTGGACCTGATAAAGAGTGCACATATAAATGGAATAACTTTTTTGTTTTGTTTTTGGGTCTCAGGAATTTGCAAACACAGTTTCTTTGTTCTTGCGCGATGACAGAGGAACGTCTAATTGAAGATGAGACTCCGTAGCTTATTAAGATTTGGATTTTATTTATTTATTTATTTATTTATTTCCGGGTGCTCCCACTGTGATGAAATGCAAAGTGAGTCGGTCTCCCAGGTGAGCGGCTTCAGGTTGGATGTGTGTAAACATCAGAACTGGGTCAGAACAACAAAGTGAGCCGCCACTTTGATTATTAAAAACCAAAAGTAGAAATTCCTCCCTCTGATCCTCCGTCTGTGATGTTCCGCACGCTCAGCACATTTCATTTTGTGATGAAGTTTTAGAATTTATTTTCTTTTCCGCCGAGTCCAACGCTCCCTCCGCCGACTCCCACGATGCCTTGCAGCCGGGCGCCGAGGCTCTGTGCTGCTGACGGGCTGCAGAACCACAGGAGAACCAATCATCTGCTTCCTAAAGGGTTCCACGTTTCCTTCGTCTGAGCTCAGAGAAATGTGGATCTTCTGAAGCAGCGAGAAAATAAATTATAAATTAATTAATAATAAATAAATAAATAAATTTAGCCTCTACAGCGCCCCCTGCAGGTGGGTTAGAGACACAGGCTTTCAGAGGTGGAACATCTCCCTGAATAAAGCCCACTACATCACTACACACACACACACACACACACACACACACACACACACACACACAGACCCCGTGTATACACATGGAATAGCATGCACACACACACACACACACACCACGCTGCTCACAGATACACGTGTATGCAAGCACAAACACACACACACATTCACATGGATCAATGCACATGCAGATTTTATAGTTGCATGTGTAAACACACACACACACACACACACACACACACACAAGCATATAAACATACATGTATAAAACACATGCACAAACACAGTGATGCACACACACACACTCACACACACACTCACACACACACACACACACATGCTAGAATGCAAACTCACATAAATAACACCAATGCAAACACACAGTGATGCACACACACACACACACACACACAAGCATATAAACACATGTATAAAACACATGCACAAACACAGTGATGCACACACACACACACACACACACATACACATACACACATGCTAGAATGCAAACACACATAAATAACACCAATGCAAACACGCAGTGATGCACACACACACACACACACACACACACACACACACACACACTCACACACACACACACATGCTAGAATGCAAACACACATAAATAACATCAATGCAAACACACAGTGATGCACACACACACACACACACACACTCAAACAGACACTGGCATACACATGAATGTATGCACACAGATTAACACACACACACACACACACACACACACGCTAGAATGCAAACACACATAAATAACACCATTGCAAACACACAGTGATGCACACACACACACACACACACACACACACACTCAAACAGACACCGGCATACACATGAATGTATGCACACAGATTAACACACACACACACACACACACACGCTGGGTCCCCTGCATGCTAATGAGGCGGCTCCTGCAGGTGAAGTTAAATGCGGCTGCAGCGTCACTCACATTAATATTCTCTCTCTCCTCGCAGGCCGCCAGCCTCGCTCGCCCCGCCTCGCTCGCCCCGCCTCGCTCGCCCAGAGCTAATCACGGCTCCGGCTCCCCGGCCGGCAGACAGACCACACACACACACACACACACACACACACACACTGCACTGTGTGGAGGTGAGGCAGCGGCGGTGACGTGAGTTTGTGCAGCCGGGACGAGTGTGTGAGCGAATCAAACGCTCCCCGACTGACGGAGGGGGGAGGGGCTCTTTACTGCCCAGGTGCAGGGAAGGTTCAGGAGTGTGTGTGTGTGTGTGTGTGTGTTCAGGTTCAGGAAAAAAATAATAATAAAAAAAGCCAGATTCATTGTTTCCCCAGTAATTTTTGATTTAATCACTGCTACTGATCAACATCTGATTTTTCAGTTTTTTCTCGGTGACATTGAACACATCAGCACAGTAAACACTGAGTCTGTGCATAAAACATACAGGATATTCATAATAAATCATCACTGTGGTTTATGGCTGCAGGTCATCAAAGGCCTCAGCGCTTCGTCACAACACAAACCACCCCCTCTGCACGCGTGAACGATGACATCACTTATCCAGCTCGAGGAGGAGCCGGCGTGAACGTGCCGACAGTGAACGCAGCGCCGGGATAACGAGGTTAAAAATGAGATTTGATTTGCTCGGCTGTCAGTCAGCAGAGACGAGCGACCGGCAGCCGGGCCGACAAACAGCAGCCGCCCAGCCGCCGCCGGGTCATTATGCAAATAAAGCACCTCAACGCACACACACACACACACACACACACACACACACACACACACCTAAAGGCAATTTGGCACTGGGAAGAACACACAGACTCCCCTGTATGTGCACTAACACACTCATACATACATATTGGCACTTTTCTTCCATGCACACACACACACACACACACACACACACACACACACAGAGAGAGACAATAAAAAACTAATCTGTGAGACAATATCCTGTCGTCAGATTGAAGCTGCTTGGTTTCTGTGAGAGAAGATGAAGACGAGTTCAGACGAGGAAGAAAATATGAAAAACCTACAGCGACGTTTTGTTTTGTTTTGTTTTGTTTTGTTTTGTTTACAGGTATAGAAACACAACTTGAAAATGAAAATGTTCAGTTCAGCCAGCTGTTCATCTCTAATCATCAGAGTCAGAAACACTTTATTGATCCCTGAGGGGCTGCAGTCGCTCAGATTCTCAAGAGAAGAATTAAATTATTAGAAATGATAAGAAACAGAAAAATGTAAAAAATAAATACATGAATAAATAAATAAGTATGTTCGTTATGTATAAAATTTATTTGTAGCTGTTATTCCTGATGTGGACTGATCATGCCAAGTTTTCCAGTTTCTTTAAACTTCACATCGAATCGGCTCACAAACAGCTTGAATATTCTCTCAAATTGTAAAGTCGCAAATTTACAAGAAAAAAACAAACAAACAAAATTTTTGGATAAAAAACTCAAAAATGTTTAATAAAAAAATCAAACATCTTGAGATTGTAAAGTCACAAAATTATGAAAAAAAAAACTCAGATTGAAGTTGTAAATGTGTGAGAAAAAACTCAAAAACATGAAAAAGTAAGAAAAACTGTTTTTATGAGTTTTTTTTTCTTGTAAATTATTATTATTATTATTATTGTTGTTGTTGTTGTTGTTGTTGTTGTTGTTGTTGTTGTTGTTGTTAATGTTCTGTGACAGTTTGGTTGAATTCCCATAGGATTACTATCATAATATGGACATCATGTAATTATAATAATCATAACTTCTGGGAAAAGTGACTGTGTAGCTGTGATACGTTGAATTTCTCTAAATATAATAATAAAGCTGATTATTGTAATAATAAAACAACAAAATTGTAAACTGATAAAGAGACGATGTGATTTATTCATATTGTGATATCAGACAGGAAGTTTTAAAATAACACAGCGTGGTAATACAGTTTTTCTCAATTGCTAAAACACTAAACCCTGTTGTCTGAACCAAATGCTCCATTGCCTGAACCCCCTGACTGAATCAGTCACTCTTTTGGCAAAACCATCAGCACGTTTCACCTGTTTAGACACAACTTACCAACACATTTTCATTGTGATGCTCCTGTGCTGCATAATGGTGAGCACTGGTGGCAAAAGTCAAACACAAGTAAAGATTCAAGATTCAAGATTCAAGATTCAAGATTCAAGGTTTATTTGTCACATGCATGAATGTACAGGTACAGCAGCAGTGAAATGTAATTGCAACAACTCCGGCACTGTGCAAGTAAAAAATAAAATAAAATAAAAATACAAATAATAATAATAACGGTAATAATAATAAAAAAAAATAAAAGAAAATAAGATAGAAATAAAGATAAAATAGAATATATGACATTCCTATATACAATGAACGACTATGTACAATCTGCAACAATATACAAAAGGTACAAAAAGTACAAAAAGTACAAATAAGTAGAGGGTAAGTACAAATGAGTAGAAGAACTGAGTTGCAAAACTCTGAAGAACAACACGTTCCACCGGAGGTTCAGGGTTAGTGTGAAACCGTGAGACCAAGTGACATAAACCTGATGCCCGGTACTGGGTTACAGGAGCTGTCAGACTTGATCCAGCCTTGTGGAGTCACCCCTTCCCCTCCAGTCTTTACGTGTTGCAATCTGCCAGTAATGTAGGGTGTAGTGTAGTTGTAGGTGGTGGTGGGAGGGGGGTGGGGGGTGTTGTGGACTGATATACAGAGTTTGTGTTATGTGTTTAGAATCCGAGTGGCCTGGGGAAAGAAGCTCCTTCTCAGCCTCTCAGTCCGGGCTTTGATGGAGCGAAGCCGCTTGCCTGAGGGCAGCCACTCGAACAGTCTGTGGTTGGGATGATGAGTGTCTTTTAAAATCCGACTTGCCCTGGACCTGCACCGCTGGGTGTAGATGTCCTGGAGGCGGTGCTGTGTGGGTGTAGATGTCCTGGAGGCAGGGCAGTGCTGTGCGGGTGATGCGCTCAGCACATCGGATCACTCTGTGCAGGGCCTTCCTGTCCTGGGAGCTGCAGCTGCCGTACCAGGCAGTGATGCTCACAGAAAGCACAGACCCCACTGTGGCGGCGTAGAAGGTTTTCAGCAGCGTGGTGGAGATCTTAAATTTCCTCAGCCGCCTGAGGTGGTACAACCGCTGCCGAGCCTTCTTCACCAGGGTGGTGGTGTGTGTAGTCCATGTCAGATCCTCAGAGATGTGAACCCCAAGGTACCTGTAATTGCTTACTCTCTCCACCGGGGTCCCATAGATCCTGAGCGGTGCATAATGGATCCTCTGCTTCTCTCGCCTGAAGTCGACCACGACCTCCTTGGTCTTGTCAACATTCAGGTCAAGGTTGTTGTCCTTACACCAAGAAGACAGCAGCTCCACCTCCTCCAGATAGGCCACCTCGTTGTTATTAGAGATCAGGCCTACCACCACTGTGTCATCCGCGAATTTCACAATGATGTTGGATTGGTGTGTAGCTGTGCAGTCATAGGTGTACAGGGAGTATAGCAGAGGGCTCAGTACGCAGCCTTGGGGGGCACCAGTGTTGAGGGTACGGGAGCTGGAGGTGTGGGCTCCAACCTTCACCACCTGTGGTCTGCCAGTCAGGAAGCTCTGAACCCAGGAGCAGAGTGAGGAACTCAGCCCCAGGTCCCTGAGCTTGGTGACCAGTCTGTGGGGAACTATGGTGTTAAATGCTGAGCTGTAATCAATAAACAGCAGACGCACATAATTCCCCTTACCGGTGTCCAGGTGGGAGAGGGTGGAGTGGAGGACATGGGTGATGGCATCGTCAGTACTCCTATTGGGGCGATAGGCGAACTGAAGGGGGTCCAGGGAGTCCGGCAGTGATGAGCAGATGAAGTCTTTGATGAGTCTCTCAAAGCACTTCATCACCACGGAGGTCAGAGCTACAGGGCGGAAGTCATTTAGACCGGCTGGGTTGGTCTTTTTGGGCACAGGGATGATGGTGGACTTTTTTAGGCAGGTGGGGACGACGGAGTGGGCCAGGGACAGATTGAAGATGGTGGTGAACACCGGAGCTAGCTGGTTAGCGCAGGATTTTAGCAGCCGCCCGGGGATGCCGTCTGGGCCGGCTGCCTTCCTGCTGTTCACTCGCCTCAGAGCTCTCCTGACGTCGTGCTCCGAGAGTGAGAGTGGGCGGTCCTCCTCACCGGTCAGGCCGCCTGCCTCGATCGCGTTAGCCACAGCGCTAGCGCCGCCAGCCTCAAAGCGAGCGAAGAAGGTATTAAGCTCTTCTGCCAGTGAGGAGTCCACCACAGCCGAGGTGTTCACTCGTCCTGTATAGTCCGTAATCGTCCGCAGTCCTTGCCACATGCGTCTGCTGTCGCGGTCGCACAGTTGTTCCTCCACCGTATCCCTGTATCGCCTCTTAGCCGCTTTCACCGCTTTCCTGAGCGTGTAGGCTGCCGCTTTGTACGGTGACATGTCTCCGGTGACGAGTCCCTCGTTATAGGCAGCGGTACGTGCTTTCAGAGCCTCGCGGATAGACTTATCCACCCACGGTTTCTGATTAGGGAAAACCTTCACAGTCACCATAGGAATGGCATCATCTAACAGCTTGGATATAAAGCATGTAGCCACTTCCGTAAACTCATTAACGTCATCCGAGCTCGCCCGAAACATGTCCCAGTCTACGTCACTCAGCGCGTCCTGTAGTGTGGCCTCTGATTGGGCGGACCAGCGTCTGACCTCTCGCGATACCGGGGCTTCCTGTTTTAGCCTTTGTTTATATTTTGGTAAGAGGAAAATGGCGTCGTGGTCAGCCTTACCAAAAGCCGGCAGTGATATGGCTTTGTATCCGTTCTTGAATGGGGTATAACAGTGATCCAAAATGTTGTCACCTCTCGTGGGACATGTGACGTGTTGGAAAAAGTTGGGCATAACCTTTTTTAGGTTCGCCTTGTTGAAGTCACCGGTCACGATGAGGGCTGCGTCCGGGTGTTTAGCGTTGTGTTTGTTAATGGTGTCATGCAGAGTATTGAGAGCAGTGTCCGTGTCCGCCTGTGGTGGAATATAAACGGCAAAGACGATGACCGCAGAGAACTCCCGGGGCAGATAGAAAGGGCGACAGAGGATTGCCAGATGTTCGAGGTCCGGTGAGCAAGAGCGCGACAGAACAGAAACATTCCTTGGATCACACCAGTTGTTGTTGGTTAGGAAACACACTCCACCACCTTTAGATTTACCGGAGTCCTTCGTTCTGTCCATGCGAAGCACTGTGAATGTTTCTGCTGGGCGAACGGCGTGGTCCGGCACCTCCGGCGTGAGCCATGTCTCTGGTGTCACTGGTTGAACACAACAACTCCAAACTGATCACACTTGTGGCTCATGATGTGAGGGAACATATAGAAGCCAGTTCAGAGAGTCACTGCTTTGTGAGGCCCTACAATGGATAGAAATCTGAGAGGAGGAGTTTGTGTGAGAGGTGGTCGAGGAGGTCGAGGAGGTCGAGGAGGTCGACCCAGTACGGAGAAATGATGCTGTGGCTGAGTAATGCACTTCTCATTTGTATATTTTTGTACTTTATTTTTACGTAGGCTTACTGTATACAAGTGCTAAATGCACAAGATTTCTGTTTGTTTTTGTATTGTGCAAGTGCTACTTGTAAATACACAAGATTTCTGTTTTTTGTACTTTTTTTTTTTTTTTTTTACTATATACAAGTGCTAAATGCACAGGTTTTTTGTTTTGCAACATGCATTTAGCCTACAGTGAACAATAAACATTTATTTGTACAGCTTCATGTCCTGAGCATTGTGTTTTCTATTTTTCTATGTAGTGTTTAGTGACTGCTCAGTAGTGTTTTTAATTTTGATTGACTCGGGGCACAATTTGACAACACAGTTCAGTTTTGAGCACAGATTGAACTGTTTGAGGTGAAAGTTTGGTTTTGCAAGAGGAGTCTGAGGTTTTGTGAATGTAGCTTGAAAATTGGGTTTTGTGTTCACAGGTTAGAGAAAAGGAGAGCAACTTTCGAGAAATGTGTCTTAGCAATCGAGAAAAACTGTAATAACCAGATCATATTAGTGGTGATGTTTTTGTTTAAGTGCAGTCGGTTGGTGCTGTAAAGTGTGTAAATGTGCAGTTTTCCACAGAGGAGCTCTAAGGTCAGTGACGCACACTCCAAAAAAAAAACAACCCAAAACCCCCAAATCCTCCTCCTCCTGTAAACAAACAGCAGGAGGAGAAGCAGCCAAGACCAACATCCACTTCCCTGAGAACCAGAGACACGGACGCTTCCACGCAGCTGATTGGCCGGCGGCCGTGGCGCTGGGCGGGGTCAGAGGTCACCGAGTAAACAGACAGACAGAGGACGGAGGCAGAACACACAACCCGACTGAGTGTGAACACACACACCGAACAACAGCTGCTGCTAAATAATCTGACAAACACAACGACGACAGCAGGATTATCTTTATTCAGATTTAGATTATTTGTTTGTTTATGAGGCACAAAACAAGAAACATACAAATTAGAAAACATGAGAGAAGAGTTTCTATCCAAAGAATGACATGCAACCCCAGCCTCTGTCTAGGCATTTAAATACATGAACAGATATTAATAATAAAATATTACTATCTATGAAATAATAATTAAAAAAAATAATAGTTGAAAAATGGCATCAAAAACAGGATTTTTGTCAGTAACTCAGATATTTCATCCATGTTTCAGCCTGATGCACAGAACATGTGTCCAGGACATTAAAAACATATCATATTCATTTCTGATTTACCCACAACAAGAGGGTTAAAGGGCTATTCAGCTCAAAAGGACATTTAAATCGACCTGGTTGACAGTCTGGATTACAGAGATATTCTGGAGCTTTAATCTGCTGCCCAGCTGATAGGAAATGCTGCTGAATCTGCTGCTAACAGGGGGATTAAAGGGCAGCCACATGTTTTTTTTTTTTTTTTTTTTTTTGGTTCCCTGTTGAGGCGCCGGGTCCGGACGGTCAGATCTGTCAAACCGTCCCGCCCGCTCGCCCGGCGGCTGACAGCTGCTCCCGCGGGACGAACCGGCGCCACAAATCCACTTTAACACGGACGAGGTCTGTTCAGACAGCCAGAGCTTCACTCCCAATGCTAGACACACACACACACACACACAAACGCAGGGAAATTTAAGGGAACATTGAAATTTTCTTTTTCCGTTCAGAGTGGCGTCTCGGGTTTGAACGTGTCACTCCATAAAAAAAAACAAAAAAAAAAACAAGTGTAAAACTTTGGTGACGTGCTGATGGAGCAGCACGCCGGCGCTACGTGTCGGAAAGTATTTGGGGGGAAAAAGGAAATCAGTGGTTTCTAACTTTGTTTCTGAGCTGTGAGGGGGGGTGAGGGGGGGTGAGGGCGTCAGGATGGGGCTCTTCCTCAGCTCGGTTCAGCCGGCGGCGGCGTTCCGGCAGCCAGATCCACCGGGGAGGCCGACGCTCCGACTTCCTGTTGGATCAGCTGTCTGGGTTTCATCTGGCGGAGCCTCTCTCTCTCTCTCTCTCTCTCTCTCTCTCTCTCTCTCTCTCTCTCTCTCTCTCTCTCTCTCTCTCTCTCTCTCTCTCTCTGCTTCTGAAGGTTATCTGAGTGTTTAGGAAAAAAAAAAAAAAAAAGAAGTATTAATTTTTCTGCTATTAGCGGGAGGCGCTCGGGGATTCAGGCCTCGGCTGGATGATGCAAACAGCAGCTGGAAGTGACTCTGACTTTCAGACGACTTCTGCACGCCGCCGTGATCCACCTGGAAAACTGAG
The DNA here is from genome assembly GCF_902150065.1 of Myripristis murdjan. NCBI lineage: Eukaryota > Metazoa > Chordata > Actinopteri > Holocentriformes > Holocentridae > Myripristis > Myripristis murdjan. The sequence goes on from NC_043990.1 coordinate 1,866,581, forward strand.
ATCCTGCTGCAGCCCAGGAGCCACCCGGACGTCCGGACTCAGAGCGAGCGCACAGGTGAACCCCTCTGCAGGTGAACCCCTCTGCAGGTGAGTCCCTCTGCAGGTGAGCCCCTCTGCAGGTGAACCCCTCTGCAGGTGAACCCCTCTGCAGGTGAGTCCCTCTGCAGGTGAGTCCCTCTGCAGGTGAGCCCCTCTGCAGGTGAACCCCTCTGCAGGTGAACCCCTCTGCAGGTGAGTCCCTCTGCAGGTGAACCCCTCTGCAGGTGAACCCCTCTGCAGGTGAGTCCCTCTGCAGGTGAACCCCTCTGCAGGTGAACCCCTCTGCAGGTGAGTCCCTCTGCAGGTGAGTCCCTCTGCGGCGCTGCGTTCAGGGGCTGCAGGGACGACGGGACGTTCATCTTCGGGGGTTTAGGAGGTTTAGTTTCCTCCAGCCGGGCTCTGCAGTCACGGAGGTCAGGGGTGACTCAGTAACAGTGAACACACACACACACACACACACACACACACACACACACACACACACACACACACGGTAA
>NC_043990.1:1874616-1907116 GCF_902150065.1 Myripristis murdjan
TAGCTATTGGTTGAAGATGAAAATGAGATGGAACAGTTTAATTATTTTTGTCATAAACTTCACTTCATGTTGTAAATAAGAGCTAAACACACACTGCCTCTTTAAGAGCGCTCCTCTTCCTGGAGTGAATCAGCAGCTGAACCCCTCCCGCTTCTTTCTGACCTCAAACATTACGAGTTCGATTCTGGTCCCAGATATTTCCTGCTTCTCAGGTCTGACAGTTTAAAGACGAGTGGAAACAACACAGTGTGAAGGACAAGAGCCCACAAGCCCGTTTACAGCAGGTCAGGGAGTGACTGTGAGGAAAAGCTGCTGTTTGCTTTGGATCGGAGCACAACTCTTATCTGTTGATAGAAAGTGAAACTAGCAGACGTTTCACTGTGACTGAGAGGGGAAATGGCTCAGCGAGGAATTCAGCCGGACTCGGCAAAGTTTTGCTGTTCCATCTGTCTGGATCTGCTGAAGGATCCGGTGACTCTTCCCTGTGGACACAGCTACTGCATGAGCTGTATTAAAGACTGCTGGGATGGAGAGGAGCACAAGGGAATCTACAGCTGCCCGCAGTGCAGAAGAGCCTTCACACCGAGGCCTGTCCTGCACAAAAACACCATAATAGTAGAGTTACTGGAGGAAATGAAGAAGACGGGACTCCAAGCTGCTCCTCCTGATCTCTGCTATGCTGGACCTGGAGATGTGGCCTGTGATGTCTGCTCTGGGAGGAAACTGAAAGCCCTCAAGTCCTGTCTGACGTGTCCGGCCTCTTACTGTGAGCAGCACCTCCAGCCTCACTACGATGCAGCTCCATTAAAGAAACACAAGCTGGTGGAAGCCACCGTGAAGCTTCAGGAGAACATCTGCTCTCGTCACGATGAGGTGATGAAGATCTTCTGCCACACTGATCAGCAGTGTATCTGTTATCTCTGTGCCATGGATGAACATAAAGGCCACGACACAGTCTCAGCTGCAGCAGAAAGGACCAAAAGGCAGGAAGAGCTCGGGCTGAGTCGGCAAAAAATCCAGCAGAGAATCCAGGACACAGAGAAAGACGTGAAGGTGCTTCAGCAGGAGGTGGAGGCCATCAGTCGCTCTGCTGATAAAGCAGTGGAGGACAGTGAGGAGATCTTCACTGAGCTGATCCGTCTGCTTGAGAAAAGAAGGTCTGAGGTGAAGCAGCAGATCAGATCCCAGCAGGAAGAGGAAGTGAGTCGGGCTGAAGAGCTTCAGGAGAAGCTGAAGCAGGAGATCGCTGAGCTGAGGAGGAAAGACGCTGAGCTGGAGCAGCTCTCACACACACAGGATCACATCCATTTTCTACAGAATTACCCCTCGCTCTCATGTCTCAGTGAATCTACACACTCACCCAGCATCAACATCCGTCCTCTGAGCTACTTTGAGGATGTGACTGCAGCTGTGTCAGAGCTGAGAGACAAACTACAGGAGCTTCTTAGTGAGGAATGGTCCAAGATCTCACTGACAGTGACTGGAGTGGATGTTCTACTGCCACAACCAGAGCCCAAGACCAGAGCTGAGTTCTTACAATATTCATGTCACATCACACTGGATCCAAACACAGCACACAGACTTCTGTCATTATCTGAGGGGAACAGAAAAGCAACACAAATGGCAGAAAAACAGTCATATCCCAGTCACCCAGACAGATTTACTGTATGGTGTCAGGTCCTGAGCAGAGAGAGTCTGACTGGACGTTGTTACTGGGAGGTGAAGTGGAAGGGGGGAGTTTTTATAGCAGTCTCATATCAGGATATCAGCAGAACAGGGCGCGGGTATGAATGTGGATTTGGATGCAATGACAAATCTTGGACATTGGAATTTTACAACATGAACCGTCACTTCAGACACAACAAAATCAAAACTAAAATCCCGCTCCCTGAGTCCTCCAGAGTGGGAGTGTACCTGGATCACAGAGCAGGTGTTCTGTCCTTCTACAGCGTCTCTGAAACCATGACTCTCCTCCACAGAGTCCAGACCACGTTCACTCAGCCTCTCCATGCTGGACTGTGGCTTTACGGTGACGGAACCACTGCAGAGTTTTGTGAGCTCAAGTAGACAGGAGGGATTAAAGCACTTCTGTCGTCTATTTCTATAACATCTGTGTTGCTAAGCGCTTGTTTCTGTTCTTTTTTTTTTTTTTTCAAATCAATATCTGCACATATATGTCTTCTTTTTAAAATGATTGTTCTGCAAAATATTTTGTTGCATTTTTATTTTGCTGCTAAAAGCTCATTGCTGTGGTTTCTCAGTCCTGCACTTCCCAGACGTCACCTGTGGCACATTGTGTTCTTGGTGTGTTCAGCCGTGGTGGATAAGGGTTGAACTGATTAAACTGTTGAAGAGGCTCTTTATGTTTCTTAACTTCACTCAATATTGACTGTAACATGTTTTTGCTGCTTAATGGAGTCAGAAGTGTGTTTGCACTTGTCCTTCTTTGTCGCTGAACAGCTGTTTGTTGATTTGGTTTCCAGTACTTTGGAACTATGTTTTTTTTTTTTTTTTAATGCACTGCAAATGAAATGATTCGTCTTGTTGACATGCTGGTTTAACAAGTCGAGTGTGAGAATCACGTGACTGCTGAGATAGAAATGCCTGATATGAGATTTTACTGATTAGGTGTGTCAGCCAAGTGAATGTTTATGAAAATTAATAAAAAAATATTTCCAGGAATCAACAGTGTTTCTTCTGTTCTTCTGGGCAGTCAAAATTGTGTCACAGGCTGGACTTTGAGTATCCCTGCAGTACAGCTTGTAGTGCCAGTTGTGTGCAGAGCCTCCATGCCCTGCTCAGTCTGTCTGACATCAGCCTGCCCGGGACCGGCAGAGGGACAGAGCAGGGAAAACCTGTCATATGGAGTTTTACTGAAACGGAACGGATCTGAGTCAGCACAGCGCAGCAGAAAAGGTAGTAGGAAAAACGTGGTATGGAGTTTCTTTAACAGTTCTGTCAGAGAGCAAGCGCCACGGAATGCATTTTACTGACAGTGCGCTGAAAATGCCGTCATTTCCAGACATTAAAAGTGGGTGGGTCTGATATTACTGGGCCTAAAAACTGGGTGGGTCCGTCGTTCCTGGGCCTAAAATCTGGGTGGGTCCGACGTTACTGGGATTAAAAACTGGGTGGGTCCGACGTTACTGGGCCCAAAAAGTGGGTGGGTCCGATGTTACTGGGCCCAAAAAGTGGGTGGGTCCAATATTACTGGGCCTAAAAAACTGGGTGGGTCCCATATTACTGGGCCTAAAAAACTGGGCGGGTCCCATATTACTGGGCCTAAAAATTGGGCGGGTCCGACGTTACTGGGCCTAAAAACTGGGCGGGTCCAACGTTAATGGGTCTAAAAAGTGGGTGGGTCCGACGTTACTGGGCCTAAAAACTGGGTGGGTCCGATAACTGAACAGAACAATCAGGGAAAATAAGGGGAAGGTCACTGATAAAAACAGAAAAAAGAAGTGGACCCAAAGCTGATCCCTGAGGGACACCTCTGGGCTGAATTTGTAAGTCCGACTTACAACCTTTTAGAGAAACACACTGGTTTCTACTGTGTAAATAACAGTTAAACCACAAAAGCACATGTCTAGATAGACCAACTGCATAGAGCTTGTCTAGTAATAAATAATGATCAACAAGATCAAAAGCTTTTGTTAAATCAACAAAAATGGATAGGAGGTGACCCTCTCTACTTCCTTCCCATTGATGGAGAGGGTGTTGAGGGGGCTAGAGATCTTTATAAAGTCGACAACCAGTTCTTTGGTTTTTGAGATGTTAAGTATCAGGTTATTGCTTTCACACCATCTCACCAACTCCTCTACTTCTCTCTGCGATAGTCAGATTCGTCCTCATTGGTAATGAGGCCCACCACAGAGGTGTCGTCTGCAAACTTATACAACAAGACTGATCTAGTGTGTGACTGACAGAAATGTGTGTATAAGGAATACAAGAGTGGAGACAGGACACAACCCTGAGGGGCACCAGTGTTCAGAAACCTAGGCTGTGAGACATGGTCACCAATTTCAACAACTTGTTTTCTGTTGTGTTAAAAACTCTGGTGGGGACGTTCAGTGGACTGAAGCTTCATGTAATGTACAGTCACAGTAACAGTGTACAGCTCAGCTCACTACATTTTCCAAGTAACTTGGAAAACAAACGTTTTTTCTAACTTTGAAGCTTTTTCTGAGGCAGTTTTAGGAGGAAGTTGGGAGCTGAAGGGGTTAAAGGAGTGTTGCAACATGAATGGAGTTTTGTTTCACTTCCATAAGTCTCTTTATGGCACTCTAGACTTTTTTTTTTTTAACCACCACAAGATTTTCTATCTGTTGGATCTGTTGTATTGACTGAGTCGTCACTGACAGGAGACTCATAATATAACTGGCGATCATATTAGCTATTGGTTGAAGATGAAAATGAGATGGAACAGTTTAATTATTTTTGTCATAAACTTCACTTCATGTTGTAAATAAGAGCTAAACACACACTGCCTCTTTAAGAGCGCTCCTCTTCCTGGAGTGAATCAGCAGCTGAACCCCTCCCGCTTCTTTCTGACCTCAAACATTACGAGTTCGATTCTGGTCCCAGATATTTCCTGCTTCTCAGGTCTGACAGTTTAAAGACGAGTGGAAACAACACAGTGTGAAGGACAAGAGCCCACAAGCCCGTTTACAGCAGATCAGCGAGTGACTGTGAGGAAAAGCTGCTGTTTGCTTTGGATCGGAGTACAACTCTTATCTGTTGATAGAAAGTGAAACTAGCAGGCGTTTCACTGTGACTGAGAGGGGAAATGGCTCAGCGAGGAATTCAGCCGGACTCGGCAAAGTTTTGCTGTTCCATCTGTCTGGATCTGCTGAAGGATCCGGTGACTCTTCCCTGTGGACACAGCTACTGCATGAGCTGTATTAAAGACTGCTGGGATGGAGAGGAGCACAAGGAAATCTACAGCTGCCCGCAGTGCAGAAGAGCCTTCACACCGAGGCCTGTCCTGCAGAAAAACACCATAATAGCAGAGTTACTGGAGGAAATGAAGAAGATGGGACTCCAAGCTGCTCCTCCTGATCTCTGCTATGCTGGACCTGGAGATGTGGCCTGTGATGTCTGCTCTGGGAGGAAACTGAAAGCCCTCAAGTCCTGTCTGACGTGTCCGGCCTCTTACTGTGAGCAGCACCTCCAGCCTCACTACGATGCAGCTCCACTAAAGAAACACAAGCTGGTGGAAGCCACCGTGAAGCTTCAGGAGAACATCTGCTCTCGTCACGATGAGGTGATGAAGATCTTCTGCCGCACTGATCAGCAGTGTATCTGTTCTCTCTGTGCCATGGATGAACATGAAGGCCACCGCAAAGTCTCAGCTGCAGCAGAAAGGAGCGAGAGGCAGGAAGAGCTCGGGCTGAGTCGGCAAAAAATCCAGCAGAGAATCCAGGACACAGAGAAAGACGTGAAGGTGCTCCAGCAGGAGGTGGAGGCCATCAGTCGCTCTGCTGATAAAGCAGTGGAGGACAGTGAGAAGATCTTCACTGAGCTGATCCATCTGCTTGAGGAAAGAAGGTCTGAGGTGAAGCAGCAGATCAGATCGCAGCAGGAAGAGGAAGTGAGTCGGGCTGAAGAAGTTCAGGAGAAGCTGAAGCAGGAGATCGCTGAGCTGAGGAGGAAAGACGCTGAGCTGGAGCAGCTCTCACACACACAGGATCACATCCACTTTCTACAGAATTACCCCTCGCTCTCACGTCTCAGTGAATCTACACACTCACCCAGCGCCAACATCCGTCCTCTGAGCTACTTTGAGGATGTGACTGCAGCTGTGTCCGAGCTGAGAGACAAACTACAGGAGCTTCTTAGTGAGGAATGGTCCAAGATCTCACTGACAGCGACTGGAGTGGATGTTCTACTGCCACAACCAGAGCCCAAGACCAGAGCTGAGTTCTTACAATATTCATGTCACATCACACTGGATCCAAACACAGCAAACACACATCTGTCATTATCTGAGGGGAACAGAAAAGCAACACGAATTGAAGAAAAACAGTCATATCCCAGTCACCCAGACAGATTTACTGTATGGTTTCAGGTCCTGAGCAGAGAGAGTCTGACTGGACGTTGTTACTGGGAGGTGAAGTGGAAGGGGGGAGTTATTATAGCAGTCTCATATCAGGATATCAGCAGAACAGGGAACTGGGATGAATGTGGATTTGGAAACAATGACAAATCTTGGGCATTGGATTGTTCCAACATGAACCGTTGCTTCAGACACAACAAAATCATAACTAAAATCCGTCTCCCTGTGTCCTCCAGAGTGGGAGTGTACCTGGATCACAGAGCAGGTATTCTGTCCTTCTACAGCGTCTCTGAAACCATGACTCTCCTCCACAGAGTCCAGACCACGTTCACTCAGCCTCTCCATGCTGGACTGTGGCTTGGAAGAGGAGCCACAGCAGAGTTTTGTGAGCTCAAGTAGACAGGAGGGATTAAAGCACTTCTGTCGTCTATTTCTATAACATCTGTGTTGCTAAGCGCTTGTTTCTGTTCTTTTTTTTTTAAATCAATATCTGCAGATATATGTCTTCATTTTAAAATGATTGTTCTGCAAAATATTTTGTTGCATTTTTATTTTGCTGCTGAAAGCTCATTGCTGTGGTTTCTCAGTCCTGCACTTCCCAGACGTCACCTGTGGCACATTGTGTTCTTGGTGTGTTCAGCCGTGGTGGATAAGGGTTGAACTCCATCAGTCGACAGTAGAGAGAAGCCAAATGAACTGCACTTCACAGGGAAATGTAAAACAATATCACTGATTAAACTGTTGAAGGATCTTTATGTTTCTTAACTTCACTCAATATTGACTGTAACATGTTTTTGCTGCTTAATGGAGTCAGAAGTGTGTTTGCACTCGTCTTTCTTTGTCGCTGAACAGCTGTTTGTTGATTTGGTTTCCAGTACTTTGTAACTATGTTTTTTTTTTTTTAATGCACTGCAAATGAAATGACTCTTCTTGTTGACATGCTGGTTTAACAAGTCGAGTGTGAGAATCACGTGACTGCTGAGATAGAAATGCCTGATATGAGATTTTACTGATTAGGTGTGTCAGCCAAGTGAATGTTTATGAAAATTAATAAAAAAATATTTCCAGGAATCAACAGTGTTTCTTCTGTTCTTCTGGGCAGTCAAAATTGTGTCACAGGCTGGACTTTGAGTATCCCTGCAGTACAGCTTGTAGTGCCAGTTGTGTGCAGAGCCTCCATGCCCTGCTCAGTCTGTCTGACGTCAGCCTGCCCGGGACTGGCAGAGGGACAGAGCAGGGAAAACCTGTCATATGGAGTTTTACTGAAACGGAACGGATCTGAGTCAGCACAGCGCAGCAGAAAAGGTAGTAGGAAAAACGTGGTATGGAGTTTCTTTAAGAGTTCTGTCAGAGAGCAAGCGCCACGTAATGCATTTTACTGACAGTGCACTGAAAATGCCGTCATTTCCAGACATTAAAAGTGGGTGGGTCTGATATTACTGGGCCTAAAAACTGGGTGGGTCCGACGTTACTGGGATTAAAAACTAGGTGGGTCCGACGTTACTGGGCCCAAAAAGTGGGTGGGTCTGATGTTACTGGGCCCAAAAAGTGGGTGGGTCCAATATTACTGGGCCTAAAAAACTGGGCGGGTCCCATATTACTGGGCCTAAAAATTGGGCGGGTCCAACGTTACTGGGCCTAAAAACTGGGCGGGTCCAACGTTACTGGGCCTAAAAACTGGGCGGGTCCAACGTTAATGGGTCTAAAAAGTGGGTGGGTCCGACGTTACTGGGCCTAAAAACTGGGCGGGTCCGATAACTGAACAGAACAATCAGGGAAAATAAGGGGAAGGTCACTGATAAAAACAGAAAAAAGAAGTGGACCCAAAGCTGATCCCTGAGGGACACCTCTGGGCTGAATTTCTAAGTCCGACTTACAACCTTTTAGAGAAACACACTGCTTTCTACTGTGTAAATAACAGTTAAACCACAAAAGGGCATGTCTAGATAGACCAACTGCATAGAGCTTGTCTAGTAATAAATAATGATCGACAAGATCAAAAGCTTTTGTTAAGTCAACAAAAATGGATAAGAGGTGACCCTCTCTACCTCCTCCCCATTGATGGAGAGGGTATTGAGGGGACTAGAGATCTTTCTAAAGTCGACTACCAGTTCTTCGGTTTTTGAGATGTTAAGTATCAGGTTATTGCTTTCACACCATCTCACCAACTCCTCTACTTCTCTCTGCGATAGTCAGATTCGTCCTCATTGGTAATGAGACCCACCACAGAGGTGTCGTCTGCAAACTTATACAACAAGAATGATCTCGTGTGTGACTGACAGAAATGTGTGTATAAGGAATACAAGACTGGAGACAGGACAAAACCCTGAGGGGCACCAGTGTTCAGAAACCTATGCTGTGAGACATGGTCACCGATTTCAACAACTTGTTTTCTGTTGCGTTAAAAACTCTGGTGGGGACGTTCAGTGGACTGAAGCTTCATGTAATGTACAGTCACAGTAACAGTGTACAGCTCAGCTCACTACATTTTCCAAGTAGCTTGCCCAGCACTGGGTATATATGTGACATGGTGGGACTTTGGGAAAACAAACATTTTTCTAACTTTGAAGCTTTTTAATATAGATTAATAAATAACATAAGTAAGGTGGTGATATTTGATGATGGTGGAGATGACAGACAAATTTAATAAACAATATAGTGGGCAAAAGGTGTTGATTAACATTAAATAGGAATGTAGGTAGATCCATTATTGTCAAGTTCTTTGTATTTTTCTTTGTTCCTTTTTTTCTCTTTGTTTTTGCTGCTTGTTTGGCCTGAGTAATGTACGGTATTTCTTGAGTCTTATATCTTTAGTAACCTAAGTAAGGGTACGTAAGATAGGCTCCTATAAGCTTTAAGCTTCAGCCTAATCCTTTTGATCACCATAACAGTGCAAATGATGATTTTATTTTGTGAATGTATGATTTTGTGGATGTATTATTTTATTGATATTGTGATGATGATCAAATAAACCAAACCAAACCAATTTTTCTGAGGCAGTTTTAGGAGGAAGTTGGAGCTGAAGGGGTTAAAGGAGTGTTGCAGCCTGAATGGAGTTTTGTTTCACTTCCATAAGTCTCTTTATGTCACTCTAGACTTTTTTTTTTTTTTTTAACACCTTTCTTACACAATATGTTCTACCTATTGGATCTGTTGTGTTGACTGAGTTGTCACTGACAGGAGGGTCATAATATAACTGGAGATCATATTAGCTATTGGCTGAAGATGAAAATGAGATGGAACAGTTTAATTATTTTTGTCATAAACTTCACTTCATGTTGTGAATAAGAGCTAAACACACACTGCCTCTTTAAGAGCGCTCCTCTTCCTGGAGTGAATCAGCAGCTGAACCCCTCCCACCTCTTCCTGACATCAAACATTACGAGTTTGATTCTGCCCAGATATTTCCTGCTTCTCAGGTCTGACAGTTTAAAGACGAGTGGAAACAACACAGTGTGAAGGACAAGAGCCCACAAGCCCGTTTACAGCAGATCAGCGAGTGACTGTGAGGAAAAGCTGCTGTTTGCTTTGGATCGGAGCACAACTCTTATCTGTTGATAGAAAGTGAAACTAGCAGACGTTTCACTGTGACTGAGAGGGGAAATGGCTCAGCGAGGAATTCAGCCGGACTCGGCAAAGTTCTGCTGTTCCATCTGTCTGGATCTGCTGAAGGATCCGGTGACTCTTCCCTGTGGACACAGCTACTGCATGAGCTGTATTAAAGACTGCTGGGATGCTGAGGAGCACAAGGGAATCTACAGCTGCCCGCAGTGCAGAAGAGCCTTCACACCGAGGCCTGTCCTGCAGAAAAACACCATAATAGTAGAGTTACTGGAGGAAATGAAGAAGATGGGACTCCGAGCTGCTCCTCCTGATCTCTGCTACGCTGGACCTGGAGATGTGGCCTGTGATGTCTGCTCTGGGAGGAAACTGAAAGCCCTCAAGTCCTGTCTGACGTGTCCGGCCTCTTACTGTGAGCAGCACCTCCAGCCTCACTACGATGCAGCTCCACTAAAGAAACACAAGCTGGTGGAAGCCACCGTGAAGCTTCAGGAGAACATCTGCTCTCGTCACGATGAGGTGATGAAGATCTTCTGCCGCACTGATCAGCAGTGTATCTGTTCTCTCTGTGCCATGGATGAACATGAAGGCCACCGCAAAGTCTCAGCTGCAGCAGAAAGGACCGAGAGGCAGAAAGAGCTCGGGCTGAGTCGGCAAAAAATCCAGCAGAGAATCCAGGACACAGAGAAAGACGTGAAGGTGCTTCAGCAGGAGGTGGAGGCCATCAGTCGCTCTGCTGATAAAGCAGTGGAGGACAGTGAGAAGATCTTCACTGAGCTGATCCATCTGCTTGAGGAAAGAAGGTCTGAGGTGAAGCAGCAGATCAGATCGCAGCAGGAAGAGGAAGTGAGTCGGGCTGAAGAAGTTCAGGAGAAGCTGAAGCAGGAGATCGCTGAGCTGAGGAGGAAAGACGCTGAGCTGGAGCAGCTCTCACACACACAGGATCACATCCACTTTCTACAGAATTACCCCTCGCTCTCACGTCTCAGTGAATCTACACACTCACCCAGCATCAACATCCGTTCTCTGAGCTACTTTGAGGATGTGACTGCAGCTGTGTCAGAGCTGAGAGACAAACTACAGGAGCTTCTTAGTGAGGAACGGTCCAAGATCTCACTGACAGTGACTGGAGTGGATGTTCTACTGCCACAACCAGAGCCCAAGACCAGAGCTGAGTTCTTACAATATTCATGTCACATCACACTGGATCCAAACACAGCACACACACATCTGTCATTATCTGAGGGGAACAGAAAAGCAACACGAATTGAAGAAAAACAGTCATATCCCAGTCACCCAGACAGATTTACTGTATGGTGTCAGGTCCTGAGCAGAGAGAGTCTGACTGGACGTTGTTACTGGGAGGTGAAGTGGAAGGGGGGAGTTATTATAGCAGTCTCATATCAGGATATCAGCAGAACAGGGAACTGGGTTGAATTTGCATTTGGATACAATGACAAATCTTGGGCATTGGAATGTTCCAACATGAACCGTTGCTTCAGACACAACAAAATCATAACTAAAATCCCGCTCCCTGAGTCCTCCAGAGTGGGAGTGTACCTGGATCACAGAGCAGGTGTTCTGTCCTTCTACAGCGTCTCTGAAACCATGACTCTCCTCCACAGAGTCCAGACCACGTTCACTCAGCCTCTCCATGCTGGACTGTGGCTTGGAAGAGGAGCCACTGCAGAGTTTTGTGAGCTCAAGTAGACAGGAGGGATTAAAGCAGTTCTGTCGTCTATTTCTATAACATCTGTGTTGCTAAGTGCTTGTTTCTGTTCTTCTTCTTTTTTTTTTTTTTAAATCAAGATCTGCACATATATGTCTTCATTTTAAAATGACTGTTATGCAAATATTTTGTTGCATTTTTATTTTGCTGCTAAAAGCTCCTTGCTGTGGTTTCTCAGTCCTGCACTTCCCAGACGTCACCTGTGGCACATTGTGTTCTTGGTGTGTTCAGCTGTGGTGGATAAGGGTTGAACTCCATCAGTCGACAGTAGAGAGAAGCCAAATGAGCTGCACTTCACAGGGAAATGTGAAAAAATATCACTGATTAAACTGTTGAGGGATCTTTATGTTTCTTAACTTCACTCAATATTTATTGTAACATGTTTTTGCTGCTTAATGGAGTCAGAAGTGTGTTTGCACTCGTCCTTCTTTGTAGCTGAACAGCTAAACAGTTGATTTGGTTTCCAGTACTTTGTAACTATGATTTTTTTTTTTAATGCTCTGCAAATGAAATGATTCTTCTTCTTCTTGTCAGTGGGAAATGATTCATGTGTTCCTCCACAGTGTTGACATGCTGGTTTAACAGGTCGAGTGTGAGAATCACGTGACTGCTGAGATAGAAACGTCTGTTATGAGATTTTAGTGATTAGGTGTGTCAACCAAGTGAATGTTTATGAAAATGAATAAAAAATATTTCCAAGAATCAACAGTGTTTCTTCTGTTCTCGTTCCAGAAAGTCTATCAACCAGCTGAAGAGAATCTGACAATAACAGGACAGTATGTCTTGACTGGTTTACCTGCTAAAACACAAAGAAGTGCTGTAACGCCCTCCATGAACAGTAGAAAAGACAAAATGACAGGAGGGAGAAATACCTGCATTCAAAAGTCATTTATGACATTTTACTGTCTGGGATGAAATGAAACCAGCTTTGATCGACACTTTGAGCTCAGAACTGAACTGTGGGATGTGTTCAGGTACACTGACACGCCGCCCCCGTGGGCCACAATGGGGGAGGGGGCCCTCGAAAGGCCTGAAATAAAAAGGTCGGCTATACAAGGGCCCAATAAGATTTCTTTTCATGGGGCCCAAAATCCCTTGTGGCGCCCCTGCTGAAAAGATAATATCTTTATTACAACTTAAAAATCTTATTAATTTTAATATTACCAGTTGTGTGCAGAGCCTCCATGCCCTGCTCAGTCTGTCTGACGTCAGCCTGCCCGGGACCGGCAGAGGGACAGAGCAGGGGAAACCTGGCATATGGAGCTTTACTGAAATGGAATGGATCTGAGTCAGCACAGCGCAGCAGACAAGGTAGTAGCAAAAACGTGGTATGGAGTTTCTTTAACCGTTCTCTCAGAGAGCAAGCGCCACGGAATGGATTTTACTGACAGCGCGCTGAAAATGCCTTCGTGTCCAGGTGTTAAAACTGGGTGGGTCTGATATTACTGGGCCTAAAAACTGGATGGGTCTGATATTACTGGGACTAAAAACTGGGTGGGTCCGACATTACTGGGCCTAAAAACTGGGTGGGTCTGACATTACTGGGCCTAAAACATGGGTGGGTCCGACGTTACTGGGCCTAGAACGTGGGTGGGTCCGATATTACTGGGCCTAAAAAGTGTGTGGGTCCGTCATTCCTGGGCCTAAAAATTGGGTGGATCCGACATTACTGGGCCTCAAAAGTGGGTGGGTCCGACGTTACTGGGCCAAAAAGGTGGGTGGGTCCGATGTTACTGGGCCTAAAAACTGGGTGGGTCTGACATTACTGGGCCTAAAAATTGGGTGGGTCCGACGTTACTGAGTCTAAAAACTGGGTGGGTCCGATCTTACTGGGCCTAAAAACTGGAAGGGTCCGATATTACTGGGTCTAAAAACTGGGCGGGTCCGATGTTACTGGGCCTAGAACCTGGGTGGGTCCGACGTTCCTGGGCCTAAAAACTGGGCGGGTCCGATGTTACTGGGCCTAGAACCTGGGTGGGTCCGACGTTCCTGGGCCTAAAAACTGGGCGGGTCTGACATTACTCAGTCTAAAAACTGGGTGGGTCTGATATTACTGGGCCTAAAAGGTGGGTCGGTCCAACATTACTGGGCCTAAAAACTGGGTGGGTCCGATCTTACTGGGCCTAAAAACTGGGCGGGTCCGATGTTACTGGGCCTAAAAACTGGGTGGGTCCGATCTTATTGGGCCTAAAAACTGGGCGGGTCCGATATTACTGGGCCTAAAAACTGGGCGGGTCCGATATTACTGGGCTTAAAAAGTGGGCGGGTCCGATATTACTGGGCCTAAAAACTGGGTGGGTCTGATATTACTGGGCCTAAAAACTGAGTGGGTCTGATATTATAGGGAAAATAGTTCCTAAGCGGGGAAACGTTTTGCTTTCCACAGCCAGTTATCAGCTGTGTGGTTTCTGAATGTTGAGGACTTTGTTCACCACACATTCTCTACTGTTCACTGGTTAGGGTTAGCATATTTAAATGACTGTGTCGAAGTTTGGGGCAACACTTAAAAATGTACACTAAAACCACTATCCATACTGCAAAAAAAAAGAGCCATAACAATAGTTTACAATACCGGTTATAGAGAGCACACAAATCCACTATTCTTGAAACCAAAAGCATTAAAACTCACCGACCTGGTTCACTTTCAAACAGCACAAATAATGTATAAAGCAATAAACAACTCACTGCCTGGAAACATCCAAAAATTGTTTTTTAATAGACAGGGGGGTTATCATTTCAGGGGGGGAAGTTGAAAAGCTTTGGTGTCTCTGTTTGTGGAGTGAAGCTGTGGAACAGACTTTATGGCTAAAGCAAAGCCCAAGCATGACCCGGTTTAACCAGCAGTTAAACTGTCTGTTAGTACACTTCGCTGACAGTGCACTTACTGGCACAGGGCGCGAATTTCGACAGTGAAGGGTGTCTCAATTGGTGCACTTCCTGTTGTGCACCACCACAGCTTCTTCTTCTTCTTCTTCTTCTCCGCTCTAATTCCAAACAGAGATTTACCGCCAACCACCGTCGCCCGTGAAAATAGCTCTACTGATTACTGATTTTGATTGATTCTGAAATTTATCATTTGTTATTGAAGAATGTTTCGTCGGCCGCAGCGCCCCCTACCCCCTGGTGCCGCGGCCGGCTTTGGTTTTCGGTGGTAAAGTTGCCCAGAAGTAGACGTGTACACATCCTGTCTTCAAAATAAAAGCATCACCACTGCTTCTAAAGGTATTAAGAGTTTTATTTTTGTAAACAACCAGAAGTGACTGTACTTTGCACAATCGCTAGCTCGAGAGTTATCCGAAAACGTCAAAGCAATTTTCAAAACAGACGTTCTTTGGACAAACTGACCACATATTTGGAATCTACGTGGTTACTTTCTCACCTGAAAAAAAAAATTAAAACTTAATAAAGTGACGTATTCACTTTTTTCACTCAGCTTTTTCAGGTAGCTCCTTCCGGTCAGTGGTGCCGTTAGGGTGAGAAGTGTCCGTCGCTCCACACTCAACTTTTTGACCGTTTTGAGTGGACATCCAGGTATTTGCAGTGCACTACATTTTCTTAGTATTTTCAGTGTGAACATACTAAGAAAATACTCAGTGTGAGTGCAGAAGTGCGCGATTTGAGACACACCAGTGGTTTTCATGGGCTTCAGGGAGGAAGAAGGGCTGTGACAATCACCAGGTGTTCTCACAGATTATTTATTGATTTATTTTGTTCTATTTTGCTCTGTTATTTCTTTTGTTTATTCACATTATTTATTCTCAGTATGGGTAAAAATGCACAAATGATCATGTGATAACACGTTGTTTATGTGTATATGGGTATATGGTATAAAAAAAAAATGTAAATTGGATAAATGGTATGGAAGTAAACTGATACAGTATTTACCGAGTAGTGGAGACGGGGTAGGATTTAAATCAGGGGTCCCCAAACTTTTTCCTGTGAGGGCCACATAACTTTTCCCTTCTCTGATGGGGGGCCGGGGTCAGTTTGTAACAGAAAAAGTGTGACGATCGCAGGGGTGCCTAAATGTAAACATTGATTGTTTTCCAAAAAGCCACACATAACCAAATATTAATAACCCTTTCTGGGATCTTCACAGAAAAAAAAACTCAGGAAATAAATAATAACACTATTAATGAAATAAATTACACTATTAATGAAATCAATAAAAATCAAATAACCCTCTCTGGGTTCTTCACAGAAAAAATAAAGTCAGGAAATAAATAGCACTATTTGTGAAATAAATAATAACCAAATAACCCTCTCTGGGTTCTTCACAGAAAAACAAGTCCATGGAACATTAACTTTCTGTTGTGCCGTGCACAATCTGAACAGGTAAAAGTTCAGCTTAGTTGTCAGAGCAGAATCTCTTACTTAAATGCAGGGACGGTTTTTGCTATGGGCAGTGTGGGCCAGGGCGCAATCTACTTGGGGACGCACGAGAAAAAAAAATCGACAGTTTTCTAGACTACCGTATTGACCCGCACATGCCATCAGTACCATCAGTCGGCATCAGGCGGGCCGGCGGGCCGGCGGGCCGGCCGCGGCACCGGCCGGTACCGCGCCCACCCAGTCTGGTCTGCCGGATCTGACAGGCCTGATGCCGACTGATGCTGCCCCGGTTGGATTAGTAACATGAAAGGGCACAAGCCAGTAATATCGCCTAGAGCGGCAACATAGGCAGAACCGCCACTGCTTAAATGACTCATATGAGCAGTCTCTCAAATTTCTTGTGTGCCTTCCTTATAATCCTTTTGTAGGTTCCAGTAGGTTTGTCACGTTCTATGCGTGTATTAGTCTCGATCGCGTGGCCAGACTGAAAAACAAAAATCATAATGCGTCTCTGGTATTGTTCAGGGGGCCGGGCCTAATGTGGAGGCGGGCCGTATCCGGCCCGCGGGCCGTAGTTTGGGGACCACTGATTTAAATAAACATACGCTTCTTTCTACTCCTTTTTGGACACGTTTTGTTGTTCCGAATGTTCTGTATTTTTTTTTTTCACATGTTCAGAATAAAGCCTTCATTCCATTCATTCCAACATTATAACCACAAACTCACATTCTGAGTCTGTGAGGTGAAATCTTTACTGACAAACGGTTTGTTGCAAACATTGAAAATGTATGACTACTACTTTTTTTTTATTGTCCATCACTGTTGGTGTTTTTGTCATCGCCCCTCTCACCTCCTCTCCTCTCGTTCATCAGAAATCCTGTCCTTCCGTTGCTCTCTTCCTCTCTCTCTCTCTCTTCATTTGCTGTTTCATCATTTCATCCTCTCTCTCTCTCTCTCTCTCTCTCTCTCTCTCTCTCCCTCTCTGCCTCCACCTCTCCTTTCATCTCTTATTCATCCTGTTTCTCTCTTTGATTCCTCCGCCGGTCGACTGGAGCCGTCAGCAGGACGGACAGAGCGGGCCGGCGGGGGAGAGAGAGAGAGAGAGAGAGAGAGAGAGAGAGAGGGAGAGAGAGGGAGAGGGAGAGAGAGGGAGAGAGAGAGGGTGAAGAGGCTGTAGAGGGAAAAGATGAGAGGGAAGGAGACGGATGGATGGATTAAGAGAGAAAATTGACATATTGAGAGAAGGAAAGAAAGAGAAAAAGAGGGAGAGAGGGAGAGAGAGAGGGACGGTCGAGGCTCGTCTTCCTCAAACCTTCATCACAGGAGGAAGACGAGGAAGAGGAGGAAGAGGA
This sequence comes from Myripristis murdjan, assembly GCF_902150065.1. Classification (NCBI taxonomy): domain Eukaryota; kingdom Metazoa; phylum Chordata; class Actinopteri; order Holocentriformes; family Holocentridae; genus Myripristis; species Myripristis murdjan. Next base: position 1,891,646 of record NC_043990.1, read on the forward strand.
GACGCGGCTCGAACGCCTCAAGATGAAGATAAAAGTCGAGTCTGCGAGCGGCGGCACGGAAAGTTCAGATTAAAAAAAGAAAAAAAAACTCGCTGAACTTTTCACCTCGACAGAGTGTGTGTGTGTGTGTGTGTGTGTGTGTGTGTGTGTGTGTGTGTGTGTGTGTGTGTGTGTTGGGAGGGCTATGGAAGCCCGTTGGGGTCACATGGTGGAGGAAACCTTGGTTTCCTCCACCATGGAGGATCTGTAGAGTGACAGCCTTGGCTGTCACTCTACAGATCTGTGAGCACGGGAAATAAATCAAAACAAATTAAAGTAAATAAATAAAAATCACCCAGAAATTATTAACTTGTGTACTTAGATTAATAATCCATAATTTCAAATTACAGATCCCTGCCCTCAGATGTGCAGGCTGAGTGCTCAGATTATGACACTCCCTCTCTGGATCCTCAAGATCCACTGTGTGAACATCAGGTTTATGTTTTCAGTTTGACGGAGCCAGGCTAACCACTCCCATAGACTTCAAGTCTTTATGCTAAGCTAACAGGAGATGCTACCACAGGAGCTGAGCCACAGGACGTCCAGAGGAGAAACGTCCCGTCAGTGTGATCTACTGTTTCTCTGCTCGTCTCGCCTCAAACAGCATCTGTTTGTGAGACAGAGCGCTGTGCTGCGTTCAGGGAACCCTGTAACTCTGACGCTCCTGCAGAGAGAGCCTTCAGATAATCTCTGCAGCAGATTAGGATTAAAAAAGGAGCGAATCAGGTAGAGAAACACCTGGGAGGAGAGGAGAGGCTGGCCCAGCTTCCCCCAGACACACACACACACACACACACACACACACACACACACACACACATACACAAACACACACACACACACACTGTTACACACACACTGAAAGAACAGAGAGAGAGAGAGAGAGAGAGAGAGAGAGAGAGAGAGAGAGGTAGCAGAGGCCATTGCTTTTGATTTCCAATGGAAATAAACCACCAAACATTCATTTTTGCCTGGACAATGGACTCATTTCTCAGTGGCCGTTTGGTTGTTTTGATTTATTTGGAAAAGTTTTCTTATTCCCTTTTTTTGTTTGTTTGTTTGTTTGTTTGTTTATACAAATATCCAGTACATCCTGGAACGTCCCACCTGCGGTAGCCTGACGGTCACGGTGTCACCTCGGGACAAATGAACGCTCACAAGGAGAGGAAACCCTGAATTTTCCTCCTCGCTGTGTACCGGAGAAAAGAGCGTCCTTTTTATCTGAGCTGACACTGAACGCCACGTGGTCAGAATTTACAAGAGTGGCCCTGAACGCAGCGCGAGCAAACCAAGCCGGTGTTCAGTCTGCTCGATTTTACCGCCGACTAGAAACAGGCGAGTGTGTGTGTGTGTGTGTGTGTGTGTGTGACAATCACTGAAAAATACAGTTCTTACAGAGAATCTCCAATCACAGTCTGAATGTTTCTGTGCTGTTCCTCAGGGGCTCCGTGTCCTGATGTGGGATTTTGGAGGATTTTTTTTTTTTTTTTAATTTAATTTTATTAATTATTTAGCAGTCAAAAATGGTTAAATTTGGCACCAAATCTGTGTGACAAAAGGTATCAACATAAAAATGCCTGCAACAACATGGGGATAGCTTCATATTCGTCCATCGTGCTCTAACCCGCACACACTATAGAGAAATAAACTTAAAAAAATAAAAGCATCTAATCAGATCTCAGTGTTTATTACAGATTCATGAGTGTAATAACTTGAGTTTACTCTTCAGGTTCCCAGCTTTTACATGATGCTCACCACTTCTGTTTGGCTGCTGCTGTTGACCTTTGACCTCCCCCTGAAGAACCCCCCCACCCCCCATTAAAATGTGACTCAGACAGGGAAAATAATTATAATAATTATCTTCTGTTTTTTTTTTTTAAGATTCAGTTTTTGAAAGACTGAGAACTTGGAGGAATAACTTCTCAAACTAATCAAGCAAGTGTGTGTGTGTGTGTGTGTGTGTGTGTGTGCAGAGAGTGGAGTTAAGGGTTTTAAGTTGAGGAGCTCCGTTAAGCAGCAGAGTCAACGTTTGGAGGCGGAGAGCCGCTGAAGTCGTGGGCAGAAACGTCTCTGGGAAATGAAAAGTGGCTCTTTGGTAAAGCCGCCGTGTTTCTGTAATTAGCCGCTCACATCCTGCTCGCCGTTCGTGTGTGTGTGTGTGTGTGTGTGTGTGTGTGTGTGTGAGGCGACGGCGCTCACACTCGCAATCAAACCTGTTTTTTTTTTTTAAAGGGGAAAAAAGGCCGTGTGTTTTATTTTATTTTATTTTATTTTTTGTTTTTCATGAACAGAATATTTAAATTGTAAGAGTTTATTCCTGTCGCCTGCCTGGAGAGAGAGACGGGCTCACGGATTAGCAGACAGACAGCCGTCTCCTTCCCTTCCTTACTGTCAGCTCCAGCAGAAGGAAACTTGATATTTTTAGCTGCCTGTTCACTTCACTGAGTTTTTTTTTTTTTTTTTGCCGCTCTGACATCTCTGAGTATTTTCTTCCCGCTGTGATTTCTCACTCTGTTATTCTTTATGACTTTATCTGCAGCAGGAGACAGATGGGAGCGTTGGAGAGGATTACGAGCAGGAGGAGGAACTTCAGGCCGCGGCCGCAGGAAGCCGCATCGGTTCCACCGCTTTGGATCATCGGGACGCAAAACGCCTCCTCCTCCTCTTCTTCTTCTTCTTCTTCCTCTCTCTCTCTCTCTCTCTCTCTCTGGGTGATCGATACTGACGTGAAGTTGAGGTTTAAAGGGAGCGAAGTTTACCGAGACTAAAAACTGAAGTACAAACTGAGGAAGCCGATTTGTTGTTTCAGAAGTTTGATGTTTAGTTTTTAGTTTTGTTGATTTATTTCAAACTTTAAAAAAAAAAAAAAAAAAAAAGTGAAAAATTAGCAAACAAATGAAGCAAAAACAAAAGAGACTTGGCAACAAACAAGATAAATAACAATAAATTAAATAAGGCTGTACAACAGACTAACAGTAACGACAGATTATGTGATACATGTTCGAAAAGGAGTAAGAGGAAGCGTACACTTAATATTTCCTACCCCTTCTCAATTCATTCTTTTACATGATTTTTTTATTTTATTGAATGTCCCATGTAACTCCACAGACGATGCTGCACTGCCTGAATCACAGCCGGTGTTAGAATCAAAGATAAAACCTAAAACTCACCCAGGGTCACGGTCAAGGTAATCCCTTCTCAGCCCTGCACTTCTCAGTCATCAGGTTTCCATCCAAATATATTAAAAAGGCTCATTTGGCCTACAAATTAATGTTAACCACAGCTTTTCTTTTAGAAAGGCCTGTAAGGTAAATTGTTCATCACTTCAGGTGGGATGGCAAAACCCATAGAACACATCACAGAAGACGTCACACCAACATCACGTGACACCTCTGATGAAGGCTGCAGAAGCAAGGTAGCCGAAACTTGTCAGGTACAAACAATTTACCTTATAGGCCTTTCTAAAAGAAAAGCTGTGGTTTCCATCCAAATGTATCGACATTTTTGAGCGAATTTTGTCAAAATGCGCAAAAGAAAATGCGAATTTATGCCCGTTTCCATTAGTTTTGTTTTGCGATTATTGTGAGAAGAGTGCGCTGTGAGATGATGTCATAAGATAGCGTCTGTGTGTCGACTGAACAACAACAAACACTCAGCTGACACTCAGCAGCTGGTCTTTTATTAAACACAGAAAACATTCAGTTTCTTCATCTCCCCACACATACCTCACGCTTTCCTCCGCCGCCATTTTTTGAAGACTGTAGCGTAGAAGTGTGACGTGGCGTCTGCTCCAGTCATCGTTGATTTGCAAAACCTGTTTCCACAGCAAAAAGTCGCATTTTCTTTTATCGATACGCTGAGACATCCACCCCCTCCAAGCGTAAAAACTTTTTTGCGAATTTTTGGCCGTTTTTCGAATTTCTGGCGTTAGGGTTAAGTTTTTTTTTTTTTTTTTTTTTCGCAATTTTTGAAAATGCGAATCAAAATAGGTGGATGGAAACACGGTTAGTGATACTGGACTTGTACGTCTTCTTGAATTGGATAATGTTTGTGCTTTGTTCCTTAAATCCACCCCACAGACAGAAATGCACAGACTCTTCATGGTTGTGTCTTTCTTGAAGTTATAGCGCCCCCCTCAGTTCATATCCCCCCTCTCTGTCAAGAAACACTTTTTGAATATTGGCTGGTAGTAGATTATGTCTTGCTTTATCCATGGTTTGTACTGTGTTGTCCTGTCCTATATTCATTCATTTCAAGGCCTGTAGTTTTAAGAAGAGTGCATTTGTGTGTTCCAAGAGAATCCTACATTATTAATTATTCTCATGGCTCTTCAAAATATTCAAGGGGAATAGATATTTATTTCCGAAAGCTTGTATTGGTAATGCACAGTGAATCGCGGGGTTGACCGCAGCAAGATGGCGCCGCTGTCGGATGTCAGTCTACTGGTAGTCCAGTCATTTTATGAAAAAACCTTGCAAGAGAAAAAATTGCAAGAGAAAAAAACTCAACTGATTGTGTATCCTCAGTTTGTCCTGAGTGAGGGGAAAAAAGTCCCAAGGAATCCCATTGGTGGAAAGTTTTGAAAATCACCCATTTATGACCACATATTACCAAAAAACACTGTTTTTTAACACACAGAGGAAAGGGATCAAAATTTGACTTTCAGATATCACTATAAAAATTCACAAGTTGATTACACACACAAAGACAAGAAAAAAAGTCTATTACAAGTTCTTTGAATTATTCTGTTTACACATGCATATCACACATTATCTGATTTGATATGCGCTGATAAGGAATATAAGGAATAAATGCCAGAACAGACATTTAAACAGTGAATTAAAAGGTTACTATATATATAGTAACCTTTTAATTCACTGTTACTTCACTGTTATATAGTAACCTTATAATTCATTTTTATAGTGATTGTTCTGTCTTGAATGTGTTTTATATGTTAGATGATAATTAAGTTTACTGTTAAAATGTTTGCACACATGTGAAGAGCCTTTATTTTGAAATACAAATAGAAACAGGAAGAAGGAAGTAACTATGTAAACAGTGAGAAGACATGACATGTACCACATCTCATGGGTGGTTGAACCTTGTGTTATCCTTCAGAAAGCAATGGCTGTAAGTATTATGTGCTTTACAAGTTGATGCCATGTTTATTAGTTTGTGGACACTTTCTGAGTTTGTATTGTTAACTGCATTATTATTTTATATTTATTTGTCTGTTGTTTATATAGCAGCCCAGTAAGCTACTTTGTATTTTTTCTTTCTTGCTTTAGTTTCACTCCAATTCAATGCTGTCATCTTGACTTACCTGATGTGTGAAGTCATTAAAGGAGCAAGCACGCTCACTTCCTGGCTCTTGAAGAGGAGTTTGGCTGGCTGTTTATTTACGTTGACACTTAGGAAGTAAAACATGTAGAGAGAACAGTACAGTGATACTGCAGGGCTCCTGTGGAGATCACAAAGATTTGATGATGATTTAAATTTTCGGCGCCCAGACGGAGACGTGGGCGGTGCCGTCGCTTCAGTTTCATCATTTCTGTGGTTTGGTTTGGTTTTGTGTGCATATCTCTCTCTGCTGAAATGAAAATGAAATAAAACGCCCCCTGAGGCTCAGCCGCTGTGTTTCATGTGCTGAGCGAGTGTGTGTGTGTGTGTGTGTGTGTGTGTGTGTGTGTGATGCTGACCTGCTCATCACAGCTGTGGTTTTAGTCGCCCTGATTAGTGACGGTCACGATGCTGAAACTCCCGAGGAGATCAGTATTTTCAGAGGTCTGCAGACCGTCCCGAGTCAGACCCGTGATTTTGGACGTGAGACGCGTCCGGTCCCGCGTGCCGACCCGTCCGCCGGCCTGCAGGCGCCTCTCTGCTCGCCGCCCTGGGAATCAATACTGACACAATTAGAGAGGAGAGGAAATTGAATCCCGGGGTTCTCAGTGAGTTTCACGCTCGGCCGGACGCGAGCCTGCGGCGCGAGGCTGCTGGGAAACGAGCTTCCTGTGGAGCCGGGCCGCTTTAATTTAACACAAATCACTTTAAACACACACAGCTCACGCTCTGCAACATCGCTGCAACGTCCCGACTGCCCTGAACACCTCACGCTCTGCTGCCTAATGGTGCAATGTCCCGACCGCCCTGAACACCTCACACTCTGCTGCCTAACTCTGCAACGTCCTGACCATCCTGAACGCCTCATACTCCACCATCTCACACTCTGTCACGACCGCCCTGAACGCCTCACGCTCTGCTGCCTCACACTGTGACGTCCTGACCGCCCTGAACGCCTCACGCTCTGCTAGCTCACGCTGCGACATCCTACCGCCCTGAATGCCTCACACTCCGACATCCTGACTGCCCTGAATGCCTCATACTCCACCGCCTCACGCTCCATCCCGACCACCCTGAACGCCTCACACTCCGACATCCTGACTGCCCTGAATGCCTCATACTCCGACATCTCGACTGCCCTGAACGCCTCACACTCCACCACCTCACACTCCGTCCCGACCGCCCTGAACGCCTCACACTTTGCTGCCTTATGCTCCAACGTCCTGACCGCCCTGAATGCCCCAAATATCCCGAATGCCCCGAATGCCCTGAACGCCTCACACTCTAACGCCTCACGCTCTTTGAGGACTGAAGACATGAACCTGCGTCTCTCCTGTTGGACAGGAAGTGACGCGTTTCATATTTCCAGCCGGTTCGGAATAAACAGAAGAAGAAGAACTGGGTCGTCGGCATGAGCAGCGAAATCTGCAGGATTCGATAAACGGTTTGTTGATGTGGACCGAACATTCAAAATCACCACGGACGGTCCTTTAAGCCCTGCTTTCAAAATAAAAGTTCATCTGGTTACTGCTGTGCTCCTGACGCGGCATACTGTGGATTATACACAGATTAACCCTCATTTTATGAAACACCTTCATCTGAATGTGTTTCTCAACAACAACAACAACAACAACAACAACAACAACAACAACTAACCATACTCTAAGCTTGAAAAGCGCTGCAGTCTGACAGTCTGTTTCTCTTCACACTGAAAAATGTAAAGTTCCAGGTGTTTCCTGGAGGAGCAGCGAACCTGTGAAGAGAAATTCATTTCAGATTCCAGCATGAAGGTTTTTTTTTTTTTTTTTTTTTTTCCTGCAACATTCATGGACTGGATCAATAATAAATAGCAACACGGCGTTCAATTAGTTTCACTTTGCAGCCGCGCAGAGCCGATCTGCTGCGGTGTGTGTGTGTGTGTGTGTGTGTGTGAAGCCGCCGGCGTCTCATCCGAGGGGCTGCTGCCGGAGGGCCTGGCGCTGAGTTCAGGCGGCGCTGCCAGTCATTTGCAACCATTTAAAACCAAATCTGCCTTTATTTTCCAGCCTGTGTGTCCGGCAGGCCTGAGTGTGTGTGTGTGTGCGTGTGTGTGTGTGTGTGTGTGTGTGTGTGTGTGGGTGTCAGGCTGTCAGAGCTGCTTGTCACAGCCAGATGAATAATAATCCCGTATCAGGAGCAGGACGCCGCAAATGTTCACCTCAAATTCAACCGTTCGCTACAAAGTGACATTTAAAAAAAAATAAATAAATAAAATAAAAACTCTAAATGATGATAAATTATTTAGCGGTCATAAAACATGAAAACATACGAGGTATGTGATGGTGTGTGACGGTGTGTGACGGTGTGTGACGGTGTGTGATGGTTCAGTGTCGTGTCTGTGTGCTCAGAGCAGGAAAACACACTTTACATGTCATTAGCCCCGCCCACTGGCCTGTGATTGGTCTGTGCAGCTGTCCGTCAGAGGCTCAACAGGAAAACGGGATTTGTTAATCTGGAAAAATCTGTGGGACTGTTAATCTCCTCCCACAGCTCCAGGTTTAGGCGAGCGCTGCTCTGCGGAGGTCAGGGAGTTTGGGAATTTTGCCCAAAATGTTGGAATATTCCTTTAAAAGCCTGTGTTTGCTCTACATGCGGCAGTGACACACGATGTCTGTTGTGGTGACGTGTGTGTGTGTGTGTGTGTGTGTGTGTGTGTGTGTGTGTGTGTGTGTGGAATTTCTTACCAGTTTTTTGGGGCCATTTTCTGCTAATTTTTAAATTTTTGAAGGAAAGTGAATCCACTGAAACCCAGGAGGCAGGCGGGCTTTTATTCTGACACATTCCCCTTTCTTTATATTTACTTTTGTTTCTTTTATTTCTTTAGATATTTATTAATATTGCTTATTTGGTCTTTTTGTTGTTGTTTATTTGTTTGTTTTAGAGAACGAAGTCTCATCCAAATCTCTTACTAAATAACCAAATAAATAAATATGTAAAGTGAACTTTTTTTCCAAGAGTAAAGTAGGAAAAAATAAAACAATCAAACATATAGAAAGAAATACTTAGAAAAAATACTTGGATGAAAGAAAGTCTAAATATAATGATGTAATTTAATTATAAGAAGTATCGTAAATGATCAAAAATATACAACATATATGAAAAAAAATAAAAATCATGAGTCAGTCAAATAAAAAAATGTCGTCTTCCACAGCTAAAGTGACCATACTGTTACGGTATTTTCAAAATAAAAGTCCTTCATGTTTCCAAAGGTCAAAAAGAAAAACTGAAACAGAGAAACAGAGAGTGTTTCACGTCCTGATGTTCCTGTCTGCTTTGTGAGACACTCAGCGATCAGTCACAGCGCCCCCTGCTGGTCGGAGCGCCGCCTCGGTCGCAGCACCCCCTGCTGGTCGCAGCGCCCCCTGCTGCAGGAAGCAGAGTCGGTGTCGTGTTGCCGCCGGCGCCGCGTCCCGACCGGCTGAACCAGGAGCTGCTGCTGAAATGTCAGCCGTCCTGCCCGTGTGCTTCACACAGCTGAGGGCGCGACTTTCACACATGCAGACCTGAGAGCGCACACACACACACACACACACACACACACACACACACACACACACACACACACACACAGACACGCACACACACACACACACACACACACTCACAGCGATGTTGCACATCACAGTCGCTCTCCAGAATAACAGTGAGTCATGTTTTGTTCCCTGCAGGCAATCAATTTAATCGGCTCTCATGGTGGGTGGAGAAGTGTGTGTGTGTCTGTGTGTGTGTGTGAGTGTGTGTACGTGTGTCTGTGTGTACGTGTGTGAGTGTGTGTGTGTGTGTGTGTGTGTATTGGTCAGAGGTTGGCTGCTATTTAAGAATAAATCTTCAGCACTGACTCACTCAGCCTAGGGGATGTTAGACTATTGAAACTATAGCTGTGAGTGTGTGTGAGTGTGTGTGTGTGTGAGTGTGAGTGTGTGTGTGTGTGTGTGAGTGTGTGAGTGTGTGTGTGTGTGAGTGTGTGTGTGTGTGTGTATGTGTGTGTGTGAGTGTGTGTGTGTGTGTGTGTGTGTGTGAGTGTGTGTGTGTGTGTGTGTGCGTGTGCGCAGGGGAAAAAGGATATAATTGAGACTGTAAATACGGGCTGTTTGCTGCTTTCCTCAGAGAGTTTTTCTTTTCTTTTCTCTGAAAAGTAAAAAATCTTTTCAGGAAACAGAAAAACTCTCAGCTTCAAACTGACGATCATGAATTTTTGAAACGACACAAAGATGTTTTTTTTTTTTTTTCTTTCACGTTTATTTTTCATTTCCTGCTGAGCTCCATGGCCGCTGCATTATTGATGGAACATGAATTTCCCACAGATGCAGGTTATTATTTGGCCTCCAGCTGAGAAACACCTGGACACACTTCATACTAATAAGAGCACACCTGGGAGACACGGGAACATGAATAAAAATCATTTTTAAAAATCTGAAGCTTTAAAGAGCAAACAACAAACAACACTGCAATTTTTAAATTTAGTTTTTAATTTAAAGTTTATTTTAGAGGAAACGATGTCACACAGTCAGCTGACAGGAGCGCCTAAGACATCAGTCTGCAGCTAGCTCGCTAACATTAGCCTGCAGCTAGCTCAATAACATTAGCCTGAAGCTAGCTCAATAACATTAGCCCACAGCTAGCTCACTAACATCAGCCTGCAGCTAGCTCGCTAACATTAGCCCGCAGCTACCTCGCTAACATCAGCCTGCAGCTAGCTCACTAAGATTAGCCCGCAGCTAGCTCAATAACATTAGCCTGAAGCTAGCTCAATAACATTAGCCCACAGCTAGCTCACTAACATCAGCCTGCAGCTAGCTCGCTAACATTAGCCTGCAGCTAGCTCAATAACATTAGCCCACAGCTAGCTCACTAACATCAGCCTGCAGCTAGCTCGCTAACATTAGCCTGCAGCTAGCTCAATAACATTAGCCTGAAGCTAGCTCAATAACATTAGCCCACAGCTAGCTCACTAACATCAGCCTGCAGCTAGCTCGCTAACATCAGCCTGCAGCTAGCTCACTAAGATTAGCCCTCAGCTACCTCGCTAACATCAGCCTGCAGCTAGCTCGCTAACATTAGCCTGCAGCTAGCTCAATAACATTAGCCTGAAGCTAGCTCAATAACATTAGCCCACAGCTAGCTCACTAACATCAGCCTGCAGCTAGCTCGCTAACATTAGCCCGCAGCTACCTCGCTAGCATCAGCCTGCAGCTAGCTCACTAAGATTAGCCCGCAGCTACCTCGCTAACATCAGCCTGCAGCTAGCTCACTAAGATTAGCTCGCAGCTACCTCGCTAACATCAGCCTGCAGCTAGCTCGCTAACATTAGCCCGCAGCTACCTCGCTAGCATCAGCCTGCAGCTAGCTCACTAAGATTAGCCCGCAGCTACCTCGCTAACATCAGCCTGCAGCTAGCTCACTAAGATTAGCCCGCAGCTACCTCGCTAACATCAGCCTGCAGCTAGCTCGCTAACATTAGCCCGCAGCTACCTCGCTAACATCAGCCTGCAGCTAGCTCACTAAGATTAGCCCGCAGCTACCTCGCTAACATCAGCCTGCAGCTAGCTCGCTAACATTAGCCCGCAGCTACCTCGCTAACATCAGCCTGCAGCTAGCTCACTAAGATTAGCCCGCAGCTACCTCGCTAACATCAGCCTGCAGCTAGCTCACTAAGATTAGCCTGCAGCTAGTTTACTAACATTAGCCTGGAGCTATCTCGCTAACATTAGCCTGAAGCTAGCTCAATAACATTAGCCCACAGCTAGCTCGCTAACATCAGCCTGCAGCTAGCTCGCTAACATTAGCCTGCAGCTACCTCGCTAACATCAGCCTGCAGCTAGCTCACTAAGATTAGCCCGCAGCTAGCTCGCTAACATTAGCCCGCAGCTACCTCGCTAACGTCAGCCTGCAGCTAGCTCACTAAGATTAGCCCGCAGCTACCTCGCTAACATCAGCCTGCAGCTAGCTCGCTAACATTAGCCCGCAGCTACCTCGCTAACATCAGCCTGCAGCTAGCTCACTAAGATTAGCCCGCAGCTACCTCGCTAACATCAGCCTGCAGCTAGCTCACTAAGATTAGCCTGCAGCTAGTTTGCTAACATTAGCCTGGAGCTATCTCGCTAACATTAGCCTGAAGCTAGCTCAATAACATTAGCCCACAGCTAGCTCGCTAACATCAGCCTGCAGCTAGCTCGCTAACATTAGCCTGCAGCTACCTCGCTAACATCAGCCTGCAGCTAGCTCACTAAGATTAGCCCGCAGCTAGCTCGCTAACATTAGCCCGCAGCTACCTCGCTAACGTCAGCCTGCAGCTAGCTCACTAAGATTAGCCTGCAGCTAGTTTGCTAACATTAGCCTGGAGCTATCTCGCTAACATTAGCCTGAAGCTAGCTCAATAACATTAGCCCACAGCTAGCTCGCTAACATCAGCCTGCAGCTAGCTCGCTAACATTAGCCTGCAGCTACCTCGCTAACATCAGCCTGCAGCTAGCTCACTAAGATTAGCCCGCAGCTAGCTCGCTAACATTAGCCCGCAGCTACCTCGCTAACATCAGCCTGCAGCTAGCTCGCTAACATTAGCCTGGAGCTAGCTCGCTAACATTAGCCTGAAGCTGATCAGTTTATTGATTGATCAGTTCATCCTGCTGCTTGTCAAACTCAGACTTTAGAGCTTTAGAGGAGCCACGGACCAGATGTTGGATACCGTCTCCACCTCTGGACGTCTCCGAGGCAAAAAATGTAAAAACTCCCAGACGTGATTTCAAACACACAAGACACTCTGTGGAAATACGGAACTGAAGCTGCAGTGGTTTTCAAACTGGGGTCCGGGGCCCTCCAGAGGCCCTGCACAGGTTTACAGGGTCCACAGTTACAGAAGGAAATACTTTAACAGCATACTGTGTGTGTGTGTGTGTGTGTGTGTGTATGTGTATGTGTGTGTGTGGTGTGTGTGTGTGTGTGTGTGGTGTGTGTGTGTGTGTGTGTGTGTGTGTGTGTGTAAGTGAGTGAATTTAATCTACAGCGTGTTTCACGGGCTGAGAGAACAGAACACTCCCTGAAGAACGGGGAAATGGTGTGTATCCATACATATGCTTACACACACACACACACACACACACACTCTACATGCAGCCTTGCTGTGTATGATGAATAGTTATATGTGATCTGCCTGCGTTTCTTTATAGATAGCAAAGTTATTAAGATCAGTCAAGCAAGTCCCATTCAGCAGCCACGACAGCAGGGCGCACACACACACACACACACACACACACACACACACACACACACACAGAGGAATGGTGAAATAAATAAATAAGGGAAAATAAATGTGTCTCATTGGCTGTGCCCTCCAGCCCACAGGGGAACGAAGAAGAATGGGATGAGAGGAGGAAATGAGTGTGTGTGTGTGTGTGTGTGTGTGTGTGTGTGTGTGTGTGTGTGTGTGTGTGTGTGTGTGTGTGTGTGTGGCCAAACTGCTCTTTGTGTTGCTGAGTTTATTCTCTCCAAATGAGCTGATGGAAACGCCCTTAATTCATATTCTCTTTTCTTTTGTCTGACTTTTCAAAAGTTCACTCTGAATTCGTTCGACTGTCAGATGGAAACACAGCCGCTGTTAGAAATTCATGTTGCTGTGTTTGTTCAGTATTTGCACTTTAAAAAAAGACAAATATAATTTATTAAAGTTAAAACTTTGTGCAGGAGGGACTCGAGACCTTCCCTCTACAGATATCATGATGTGGGTGAGGGTGGATATTCTGCAGATACTGTATATATAGAGTTTAGTATATTTTGTATTTCTGTTGCTCTTTTATTCTTTGCATTGATCCACTTTATAAAATTTTGTTATCGGTTGTGTTCTATTTTTCTAAAGATATAGATTTCTCTTTCCCGGTGCTGAGAGGCAGGTTGCTGCTGTTGTTCCTCTGCTGCGTCTGAACCACCTGAACATTTTAGGATCAATAAACTACATCTATCTATCTAGCTATCTATAAAGATATCAGAAAAACAAACATCTTCTCCATCGCTCTGCTGGACTGTTTTAGAATGAGCTGCCGGCACAAATCCGGTTAGGAACGCCGATTTTTCCGACTTGGACACAGGAGATGTTCAGGTGTGACTTCCTGCTGGGAAACTTGTAAATCTGATACACGTTGTTGTAGAACGTTACTTTTAATCCTAACCTGTCATGTTACTGTAATTAAAATGAACTCGTCACAATAACTAAGTCGTCACTTTTGTTGTCACATTACATCGCTGCCGTCAAAATTAACTTATGTAAATGTTGGTAAAACTCATTTATCACACACTGCTACTGTCACATTACGACTTTACTGTCATTAAAACTAACTCATCATGTTATGTTACTGTTGTGGAAACCGACTCATCACATTACCACTTTACTGTAATTAATACTAACTCTTCATGTTACATTACTTCCATTAAAACTAACTCAACATGTTATGTTACTTCCATAAAAAAGAATCAGTCACATTGACTGTCACATGACTATGTTACTGTTGTCAAAACGAACTTGAAATGTTACGCTACTGCCGTTCAAAATAACTCCTCCCAGCAACTAACTCATCACATTAGTTGTCACATTACATTACTGCTGGTAAAACTAACTCGTCACATTAACTAGCCTGTCACATTAATTGACATGTTACTGTGTTACTGCTGGTAAAATTAACTCGTCACACAAATTGTCACATTATTATGTTACTGCCATTAAAACTAACTCATAACATTAACTAACTCATCACATTAATTGTAATGTCACATTTATGTCATTAAAACTAACTTGTCACGTTATGTTACTGCTGTTAAAACTAACTCGTCACATTACTGCTGTTAAAACTAACTCATCACGTTACTGCTGTTAAAACTAACTCATCACTTGTTACTGCTGTTAAAACTAACTCATCACATTACTGCTGTTAAAACTAACTCATCACATTACTGCTGTTAAAACTAACTCGTCACGTTAATGATGTTAAAACTAACTTGTCACGTTATGCTACTGCTGTTAAAACTAACTCATCACATGTTACTGCTGTTAAAATTAACTCGACACGTTACATTGCTGCTGTTAAAACTAACTCGTCACATTACGTTACTGCTGTTAAAACTGACACGTCACGTCACATCACATGTTACTGCTGTTGAAACTAACTCGACACGTTATGTTGCTGCTGTTAAAACTAACTCCTCACGTTATGTTACTGCTGTTAAACTAACTCATCACATGTTACTGTTGTTAAAACTAACTCGACACGTTATGTTAGTGCTATTAAAACTAACTCTTCACATTCCATTACTGCTTTTAAAACTAACTCATCACATGTTACTGCTGTTAAAACTAACTTGTCACGTTACGTTACTGCTGTTAAAACTAACTCGACACATGTTACTGTTGTTCAAACTAACTCATCACATGTTAATGCTGTTAAAACTAACTCGTCACGTCACATTACTGCTAATAAAACTAACTCGTCACATCACATTACTGCTGTTAAAACTAACTCGTCATGTTATGTTACTGCTGTTAAAACTGTCTCGTCATGTTACGTTGCTTCTGTTAAAACTAACTTGTCACGTTACGTCGCTGCTGTTAAAACTAACTCGTCATGTCACATTACTGCTATTAAAACTAACTCATCACGTCACATTACTGCTGTTAAAACCAACTCATCACGTCACATTACTGCTGTTAAAACTAACTAGTCACGTCACATTGCTGCTGTTAAAACTATCTCAACACATGTTGCTGCTGTTAAAACTAACTCGTCACGTTACGTTGCTTCTGTTAAAGCTAACTCGACACGTTACGTTGCTGCTATTAAAACTAACTTGACACATTATGTTGCTGCTGTTAAAACTAACTCGTCACGTTACGTTGCTTCTGTTAAAACTAACTCGTCACGTTATGTTACTGCTGTTAAAACTAACTCGTCACGTTATGTTGCTGCTGTTAAAACTAACAAGCGGACCCAACTTTTGAAATAACGGGAATGGCCCTTTAAGTGTGGTGTCAAGCTGGATGCTGATTGGTCCAGGAGCGCTCGGCGTCAG